>NC_042495.1:90294069-90322818 GCF_005508785.2 Acyrthosiphon pisum
AATCAGGTAATACAGCTAGTACAAGTATAAATGTTAATACATTATACATAAATATGGAAACATTATTTTGAGATATTTGATTCACAAAAAAAAATATTAAAATTCAATATTTCATGTTAAAATAAAGTTTATCCAAAATTAGTTTGCATGTCCGGTGATGCATAATAATATGCAACGATAAATTATAGATATACACAGGCATATTCATATGCGCAATTCACGCAAATAGGGGGGATTTAGGGGCTACCCCCTCCCACCACAAAAAGAAGTCCATATCACTCCCAAACATTTCCTAAATTTTTTTATAGTTTATTCAATATTATCAAAGTAAAGCTTTAGGCCCCCAAATCCTAAACGCTATTTGCGCTCATGGGCTTATTATAGTAACCTGGTTATTGAGTACCTATTACAATACCTACTGTACCTAATAATGCATAACCTAAGTAATACGTAACTGGTACGTGTGTAAGTACCTAGTACCTACTTACTTTAGTAATAGTATTAATTATCTTGGATATATCCATAATTTTTTACCCATCCACCCGGTCCCCACCCACCCACCATTTTAGGTGGTTCATTTGAACCACCATAAGTGCGTACTCGGCGCCACTGCCACCCCTTATAGCTGTGAGACAATTGTCTCATAAAAACCCTCTTGCGCCGCCACTATTTACACTAAGTTACGAATAGGTAGTAGGTATGGCGTGCTCTTGAGTATTGGTGTTCAGATTTGTTGAAAGGGGATAAAACTATCGACTGTTCTCACACCACGTAATAACAGAACAAATAGTATTCTTGCATTTACCTGCAGGAGCTAGTTCATTATAAGTTATAACAATATAATAAACATCATTAATCGTGTGAAAGGAGAATTTATATAGGTAAATATGAATTTTGTTTACCTATGTTTGTATTAACTTGATGTGATTCACCCCGTGATGGTGGTAAATAAGTACTGATTATTTACTATCACATATTAATTTATTGTTATCACTATTATCAATCAATTAACTTCACTTATATGAAATTATAAAATATTAAAAATCACAAAAAATATATCGAAAACATTAATTTTTATTTTAACAATAAACTATGAGAAATCGATAGAGTAAAAATAGCAGTTGGGGGGATATGACACCCTTTCAACCCCTGTGTGTACACCCCTGACTAATGGATAATGAACTTATATAGGTATGGTTGGTTCCAACTATTCTCCAGATGCCAAATGTCGAATGATTTCTTAACATATTTTAAAGTATAAATATCGAATGTATTACAATGTATTAAACACGTATTTTTATTTATAATCATTTAAAGTTTAGATCAGCCGCGAAGTAATGTATTTACATAGGTACTACATATCGCATAAACCGGAACATTTGAGTACATTTATTTTTAATTGTTCACAGAGTACAGAGCACAGATAATCATAGGCGCAAATACACAAATTATTTTGGGGGAACTAAAGCCTCTCCTATATAATATTTTCTAAAAATGAAATATGCTCACTACTAATTACTGACTTTTGAACTGGGGGGGACTTGGCAGAAATATTAGGGATTAAGTCCCCCCAAGCCCCCACCTATTTTCGCCAACGCAGATTATCTTCAGTTAATAAGTTCATTTTTAAAACGTTCATAATATTTAAGGGGCCTCGACACCACGTCTTTTTTTGTCAAAAACTACTGTCTCTAATTCCAACGGTACGTGCCGACAATTATCACGATTTTTATTCTGAAAAAATATTTTTAATCTTTGTAATTTAAAATGCAATAAAAATTGTAAAAATTTAAAAAAATTCAGAATTTCAAGCTTAAATATTTAATTAAAAAAATATAATTTTAAAAATGTACCTCGATCGATGCCTCATAGATGTTGTGGAAAAAAAGAATATTTTGTCAGAATGCAAATCGAGTTAATCGTTGCGACGTATTGTTGGAATTAGAATCGTGTGTTTGAGTGAAAAATAAACATTTTTTTCATGATCACAATATTACATACTGACATGTGCGTGCAAGTGCGTGTGAGAGCCCTCTGTACCGCTACAATGACCCGCATGGACACCACACACACTAATAATCATTTACGACTAACACATAGATCTCGGGTGGCGACAACGAGATTAGAAATTGCCTAAATGATTCTCCTTAAATCAATGCGATGGCGAGGCCCCTTAACAAATTTTATGAAGTTGTGGTTGTTGCAACACGACACCACGATGGCATGCCTAATAGTAGGTATACATTTAGCCATTTAGGCAATTAAGGGGATTCGATACCGTGATTTTCTGTTTTTGTCTAACACACGCGCGACATAGTATTTTAGACGTGTTTTTTTACCAAACATACCAATTGATCTAATGAAGCGATAAGTCGATTTCAAGTAGATTTGACGACAAATTCAAACCTGTTTTCAGAATTCTCATCGTTTCATTAGATCAATTGGTTAGTTTGGCAAAAAACACGTATAAAATATTATGTTACACGTGTGTTAGACAAAAACAGAAAATCACAGTATCGAATCCCCTGAACCTTAAGCTATATGTGTTAAAACTATATGTTTTAACGTGCCAAAATTTATAATACGGAATTTTAGGTACACAAATTTATGCGTTGCGTATCGCAAATGACCCCCCTGGGCCCTGAACTACATAATATAAATTATACGCAAATAAAACAAACTATACTTATATTATGGATATGTAACCAAAACCAAAGGTATCAAATAAAAATAACAAATTTATATCGGAATATCATATTGCTGGAAAAATCCGCTTTGGGAGAGGGAAGTCCCAACGACCCGACGGGTGAAATTACTTTTCCGAACAATATTAAATGTCTCTATATGTTGTAATTAAATAAGGGAGGGACCACTATTCAGTGTATAAAGATATAGTAACAGTGTTACTGTTACATGCATATAGTGATAGTGTTTATTCCCTCGAGAATGGTATACTAGAAACTAGGAAATGCAATCAAACACATAGCGTAAATCTTATCGGACCTCATATGAAATTCGATGTGTCAGCGTATTAGCCGTTGGTATAATAACTAATAATAACAAGGTTGATAATATATCTATCAACTATCGCAACTATAATACAAGACAAATATAAAATAGGTACCTCCCCAGTGGCGCAAATAGGGGGGGGGGCTTGGGAGGCTTAGCCCCCTCAAACACTCAAAGTCCCCTCAAAAAATAATAGTATAACATTCTTAAAAGTATGCACCTATAAATTATAATTTTAAAAAAATGTGTTGGGGCTTGAGCCCCCCTAAACATTTTTGCGCCACTGTACCTCCCTCAAGCCCGGATTAAGACATTTAGAGGCCCAGAGGCCTCTGTACGAAAAAAAAAATTAATGTATATAATGTGTTCTAGGGTGAAGTGACCAGCCGACGTCATATGAAAGCATACCAAAAAAAAAGGTAATTGTCCATAACTAAAAAAATAAAAAGTTATAATCAATTTTTAAAGGGTATTACTTCATCATTTTTGGTATATACTTTCATATGACGTTGGCCGGTCACTTCACGATATATATTAGTTATATAGAAATAAATAATGAATAATGTATCACTTTATTTATAAATTATAATTTACAAGCTTTTTTCCTATTTTTTTTTTAGATGATTTATGCAGTGTTATATAGCCTATAACGAAAAAAGTAATGGACAAATCAGAGGCCCCTAAATAAATTCTAATTATTGAGGCCCGGGGACCATAGCCCCCCTGCCTACCCTTAATCCAGGCTTGACTTCCCTATAGCTCTTACAATGTATACTGTACATAGGTATCGTATATGTGGGCCATGTGGATAGCGGGATTTCCTATGTAATTTGGCCAGGTGGTAACTGGTAATCATATATTTTGACCCAATTTCGGATGACATTTAAAGTCCTCGAGGGACGAACATATTATATTGTTTTGCTAAAGGTTGTATTCTACGGGGGCCGTACAAAAATTGCTGACATTTCAAAATCGTCTGATACAACCGCGGCGCTTACCGTGCGCGCTATGACGAAAACTCGGTACCTAGTTTTTTTATTTTGTTTTACGACCAACGGAATCAAAGCATCAACAGTCAACACATTAATAATTGCACCCGGAATTATACGAACAATTTAATCATTTTTATACACGGTCATGGTACGCACGTTAACATAAAAAAGTAAGAGTTGATTTTAAATCCCTTTAAACGATCCCCTATTTTTTGAAGTTCGCAGAGTTTTCAAAACGCTATTATATTTTACCTATTAAAGTTATGCAATAAACGCTTGAAGGAAAAACAATCGAAAATATATATAAAAAAAATGCACGTGTCGCGGGTAGTTTTTAACCGTACTCACTTAAATTTAATACGTATGCAGGAGTACACTCCATAATTTCTGAAACACAACTAATTGTATAGTACCTACCTAGTACCTACCTTTACTAAATCATATTATATAGGTAGCTAGCTAAAATGAAAATAATGAACTGATATGCCACATAGGTCCGTATACAAACACAATTAAAGCCCTGCAACTCAAATTAAACCCTATGTACCAACATAGGTGCAACGCTGTACACTGCCAACACCCCGAATTTATATAGGGTAGGTTGTAGGTATATTTTAATTACTTGGTATTTTCCGGCATTTATTATCCAGGTGTATAATATATTATACTATTGTCTATACCTAAATTCGTAGCGTGATCAAATTCTGCATTAAGCATGTACCTACCTACTACTAATCTACTGTACAAATATATAGGTATAATATATTTATGTATTACGTTGGGGGAAAGTATGGATTTTTTAAAATGACCCTTCCTTTTTTCATTACGAATTATAGTTTCTTCGTCACCATTTATAATATAATAGGTATAGAATAAAGTGTGAATCACTGCTAAATTGGATAGTTCCATAAATACGATTAATCATTTTTTTTTATTATTATTTAATTTGATGAAATGTATTTATTGTTTATTGTTTTTTGCAACTTGAAATATTAGTGTTAGATATCATAATATTATAGTATAGGCGTACTATAATAATATTATGTAAGTACTCAGGGTACTCTATTCAATACTATTTGAAAATATTTAGTAGGTACCTAACTATATTCTCGTAAAATTTTTTATGAGCAATTATTATTTTAAAAACTCCTATAAACTAGTATGGAAGGCTAGGTTAAGTTAACAACCTATATTATATATAACAAACTGAATGTCTAAGAATCGTTATTTGAATGTGATTATTTATCAATGCTTTTAAATCTATAATATTATATATTGCGTGTGACGTACTACTTTCAGCTATCAGGTTAATTTTGTATAGAGTTTAATTATTACACTAATTAAACAATAATAGGTATAATATACTTTAAGAAACAAATATAACATTTTTAGTAGATACCTATAATATACAAGAGTATTAGTTCGAAGGGTTCTAGGACGATTTAGTTATGGAACTGATGAAAATTATTTGACCAATAAATAAATAAAAAATATTCTGTTGCGAAGGGCTCAGTTTCTGACTCCTGCTCGAACTGCCCACGTGACCCTTTTAAATATGCTCAGCCACATAAAATAGTAAATACGTAAATGCAATCATATTAACACTATACTATACGACACCAACGTGAACGAATAAACGAGGCCAATTTATATATACCAAAGGGTAATGACTAAGCCAGGTCTCTGCAGGCCGCCAGGCCATAGATGTATATAGTATTTCCAGTCTGTATTTTTCTTCTTCTCGACTTACACCCTTAAAGTATACAGAATTTTTTTTATTTGTGACTTTACTACGAATATTATTACACCTATAAAATATATACATAGGCAATCTGTGTACTTAAACGCAACCGGAACGAATCATTCAACGCGTTTCAATGGTGGCCATTATATTAATGCGTATACGCTTTATATTTACCATTATTATGGGTATATATTAAATAAATATATATATACAAAATAGTGTATATAAACCAACAGCAGCTGAGTGCGCGGACAACGCCCAATCGGCGGAAACAACCAGAGGAAGTTTGTCCGTGGCCCCATCAAAGTTTTTATTGATAGAAGTTTTAAACATCAGTTAAAAAAAATGAAAAGAATAAGTATTAAATATTATACGCTTTTATAGGAATATTTAATGTATACCTATATATAGTACCTTTAACCTATATGGGTACACTATGTTGTGATGTTTAACAAATTTAAAATGTGTTTGTCAATATGTCTGATTAAAAACGGTAAAATATTAAGTGCATCTTGACTGTCTAATACAGTGAAACTTTTTCTTGTTACAATTATTAGGTATTAGTATAGGTTCATACATTACTCTATGTCTTAGTTATAACTTATACGATTTAACGAATCAAACATATAGCTATTATAAAGGCGCAAGTTTTAACCAATAAGTATATTTATTTCTAGTTTATATTATTTTCATATAATTCATAACACTATAAACGATAAAATATCTAACGTCCTTAATAGTCTAGGGCCCGAAAGTTCAAGCACTAAAAACTATCGAAATATACGTTTAAAATCGCTAAAATAGTGCTAAATATGCATTAGCCAATAAATTCTTTTTTTGCGTTTCATAAAATATTTTTGGTAAGAATATCAATTAGTAAAAATGGAAAAAATTCAAAATTTAATTAAAATGAACAATTTAGGATCTCGACAGATTTACAAATAAAAACGAACGGCGGTAGGTAGCTACAACTATCTAACATTCTATAACCCGAATACTCAAGACTCATCGGGACGTTAGAGGATGTCAGAATTGCTGCATTAATGCAGTAGAAGAAATTTGCCACAATACAGGTAAAATCAATATATTATCACACTTTTTTTACCTATGTTTATTTGTAAATGTATTTTTATGCCTTTATTTAAAGTTAATTAAAAAATAAGAGTTCGATGCGACTTGATTAAATAATTCACCTATTTCAAACAAAAAAATATTGATCAAAATTTTTCCATTATACGCCTGACTGGTTGATTCTTTTCCCTGTAAATTCATTAAAATCATTTGATTTGTGATTTCGTACGGCTATTTTATGAGCACCGCGACATGTAACTAGAAATTACCTTTTGTCTATTAATGAATACCGACACTCTTATATAACTACAATATTATTGATTGTGGACGGCTTAACTTTGCATGATTGTTTTGTGTATTTGATATCTTATTGCAACATCTTAACTAGGTATTTATTTTTAGACATATTTTTGAACAAATTATTTTTAACGCGTGTCGTGTAGAATAATACTAGTAGGTATATAGTATGTCACTATATTATTTTTATATAATATTTAATGCTATAGGTATTTTCAAAGTTAAAAAAAATTCTTAATTAAGATGTAAAATACAATTTTATTTAAAAACTAAGGGGCTATACTTCTAACACTCACAAATTAGGTTTTTTCATATGAATAGTGGTATTACCTATAACTAATCATAAAATTCTAAAAAAAAAAACCTTGAATGTATCCTATCTAAAATGCTTAGGTAATAGTAATATTTATTAAATATTTTTAAACTCACATTAACTAATTTTTTTTTAAATTATCATTCATTATTTTCCGGTTGTCGGGAGAAATACCTATATAAAACAGTGGGAAAAAAATGTTAGATATGATGTACATGTACTATGTACATATTATTGTAGGTGCCTACAGGCTACAGTATATATATGAAAACCTTAAAATATGCAAAATCTTTTTGAACTCGTTACGTTGCGATTCAAATGTGAACCTAAATCTAACAATTTTTCAAACAACCAACTAGCAAGTACAAATATCCAAATACATGAACCCCTGGGCCCCAGTTTCTTTACAATTATACAGGCCTATGACTTATCCGCGGTGTCATAAATCGTAATGACAAATTACGTGAAATCACGATTCAACAACAGGGGGTGATACGGTTTCATTATGTTTGAGCAACATGCATATAATATATAGGTAGGTCTTATATTAGTAGGTATATTATAATATAGTCACAACTCATTTTTCAAACAAAAACCCCTGCGGCGAGAGCTACAATGAATAATATTGAATGGTATTTCCGCTTATATTGGTTTTTGGTATACCAAGTATAATAAGGTACCTTCCCGCTTATAGATTTCCGTTATTTATATTTGTTCATTCAATAAAAGCATTTAAAACGAGCGAATGTCGAATTATTAATTATTTAAGACTGAAGTGTTCAAGATAGGAAGTAATTACATTTTTGACTGATTTACTTTAATAATTGTTGATTATCAAAAATACGAAAGGTATTATATACCTACTCATATACATAGTAGGTTGTATAGGTTATATACCTATACTAGTATATAGTAGTATAGGTTATATACCTATACTAGTATATAGTAGTACGATCGGTACAAATACACAGTAAAATAGTATTTTTCAAAGAACTGGTATAAAATCATAATACCTATATAGGTATTAGAAATGTCTAATTTCTCAGTAATTACAAAACTATAAAAATTTCTATTTTTTTTTTTTATTTGACAAATAATTAAAACCTGTAGTCAGTGGCGTACGCAGGATTTTTCAGTGGGGCGGGGGGGCTTGAAAATTAGTTACAATTTTATTTTTATTTTGTCCAGTCTAATAATTTCAGACGTTTATTTGAGGTATTTTAAAATGTTTGTAACTTTTCCACTTTTATAGTAGAAAAAATGCTCTGATCATAAACATCGATGCCGAATGTATGTTTTTGGAAGCGAATCTGCGAATTGGATCTAGTTAATACTTTTAGGAGGTCGAAATTGAAATTGCTCATTGCTTTCTAAAATGATTGGAGAAAAAAAATTAAAATTTATTAAAATTTTTTGGTATCCAGCTTGGTTATACCGTCCTCATTTGGATTGTATTTGATTAATTTAAATTTGTTTTTCTATAAATGTCAATAAAAATTCGGATTTATTTATTCGGTCAAAAAGCTTAAAAATGTAATGCAAAGTGTAGTTTTTATTATAGCTAAAATATTAACGATACATAGGCATCATGGTTGTTTTATAAGCATTTCAAGTTCAAATTTCGTCAAAACCACAGTTAATTTGTAGTTCATAACTTATAAAATATTAAATGTATATAGCTAAGGCTAAACAATTTAATACAAGGTCTTTCGTAGTTTCGTACAAGTAATTCATACTTTTACCTAAAAATTACAGATGATTTATGAAAATTGGTATGCAAATACATTGTTCTTTCAAGAATGAATTCACTCTGGTATAAGACATATATGAAATTTACGTCTTGCTTACTATAGTTGACAGTTAAAACTTGATAAATATTTTTGAAACAGTAATAATAATATGGGCAATGGAACTTCAGCCCGTTATCCCACCCCTGCGGACGCCACTGCCAGCAGTTTTGTATTATAACTAAAAATACATATAATACCTATAATATATAATGCATAGCCGCGTAAAATGATATGATTGTTTACATTATCTGAATAGTGAATATTATTTTCGAGGTAAAATCTTGTAGAAATTATAAGCTCTAACCAAATAAATATTGTTTTTATTTTAATAAATAAATAGTTTGTAGTGGATAAGAGGTAACCTACCTACTATTATAGAGGCGCAACTGTACTTACACATTCGTGATTATTTTAAAATTATTTTACAATTTTATCTTAGGTAGATTGCAGATTTTTTATTAACATTTCAATAACAGAAAAAAAATTAAATGATTAAACTTTATTTTTATATATCTACCTACTATGCTTATATTTAGCCATTGTAGTCTACAAGGTAGGTAAGACTGTTTTTCTAACGTAAGCGATGCGATATTATGTGAACAAGTTATACAATTTATTTTACATTCAATTAAAAAAGGTATTAAAAATAAGTACCTAATAACTAATAACACAGAAGCTAGGAGGTACCTACCTAAATGTTTCCATTTTTAAAAATATCGAACCATTTTATTTTATCTTTGAAAAGTAAAACCATTAGCTGTTTATTAATCTAGAAACGTAGGTACCTCGAGTATTGCAAAATAAAGAATACATATTATTATACCTATTTGAAAATTCGAAATCATTAAAATATTTGAAAAATGAAAGATCTTATTTTTTAATCCGAACAAAAAGGTATTTATTAAGGTAGTCGTTTGACACGTATTTAATACTTTTTAATGGTTTCATTTGAGACATAAGGTGAATAATTCGGTTATGGATATAAATAAATAGATAAAAAAGGCCAAATGTTTTTGGTCGCCATGAACGAAAAGCATCATCGATGGATTCTCAATATTTAATTTACTAATTAGGTAGCAGTAAAAATAAACCATATTCAATTTCTATGTACTTCGGAAAATTATTAACTGTTCAGCACTAGCTTTTACATATTATAAATATGTGAATCTTTAATTTTACTTGTTAGGGTAGGAATACATTTTTGAAAATAAAATAATAAAACATGTCTCAACAATACAAAAGTAAGTTCGCTGAAAAGTTCTACCTACGTGTATCATTTCTTAAACTTTATTTCATGTACCATAATTAGTATACTTATAATATATAGGTACATAGAAACTATTAAAAAAAACTATGTTTTTACTATTTTTACAACAAATCTATTGATAAAAATTATAAATAATTCAAATAGTAAATACTTACACATCAGTAGGACACATATTCTTTTCATTTTAGTAGACCGGTGATTTACGAGTTTTTAGGAGAACACCTAAAACATTTTTCAGCCAAAAATATTCAGCACTTTAATAGCAGGCAAGCGTTTCGAAATAAATGAGCGCCTTTGAGCTTAAAATGTGTCTTCTTCAACTGGACATAAATGCATAACGCCAGTGTTGCCATTTATCACGACATAAAGTACCAACATAGAAGACAAAATCACGCAATACTGTGTACATCACAACTTTTGTTTTTGTAAGTAAACGTTTTATTTTTTATTTTTAATAATTACAATTTTAACAAAAATGACTACACATATCTCATTTATGTACAAAATATATTTTTGTATTATTGATTAACGTAGTTTGAAGAGGTCATACTTTAAGTTATCATCTTAATAACTTGTGACAACAATTACCAAATATATTAATTTTCAAGCAAAATTGTTTTAATATTATATATTAATATTACTTGATTTTCAGGTGTATAATATTAAAAAGAAAAAAATTATATTATGTAAAAACACTAGTCGAAATAAACCAATTTATTAATGTCGTTCAAATAATATTTCTTCAGAAATATGCCAGTAGTTGAATGTAATCAGTCACAAGTTCTTTAAAGGATAGAGAATAGTCTCTTTTCTTTTCTAAAAATTTATGTGCAAATAAGAATCATGAACAAAACAATTGAAAAAATCAAATCATATTTCCTGTAACAGTTCTTAGAATTGGAATCTAGTCATGGGGACACTTTGATCCCTAAAATCATACTGTTCAATTCCTTGTTCAGTTTCTTGTACAGAAGGTGCAACACGTGGATCATCTTCGTCAGAACCAAAATAACGTTCAATAATTCCAAAAGCTTTCTGATAAATTTCAATGTTTTCATGTGACTGCAGAAACTCTATTTTGTCTAGACCATAGCATTCTTCTAGCAACACAGCATACTGATTAACAGCACCAGTTTGTCTAGCTAATTGTTCACCTAACTTAAGAATGTTTTCTAGACCATTCAAGGCCACCTGGATAATTTTTACATCTGTCACCGTCAGGAGATCACACAATGGAGGAATACATTTCTAAAAAACCAAATATGAAAAATTAACAACAAAATATTAAAACAATTTTTAATAAAAGTACATACTTGCTCGACCAAATGTTGAATTTGTTCTTGCGTTCCACCAGACGTGGCATTTGTTATTGCCCATGCAGCTTCTTTTCTTGTCTTAAACTCAGCTGTGGCCATAATATGTATGAGTGCAGGGAATATATTTTCATTCAAAACAGCCTATTAATATACATAATAATTTATTCTATCAGTATTCATGTTTTAACTTGTTATTATTTAAAGTCTCACTTGTATTTGGTTTTTATTTCCAGCAGTAATATTAGAAATTGTCCAACAGGCCTCTTTACGGATAGTTTCTTTTGGTGATCCCAACAAGCTAAGTAAGCAAGGTAAGACCGAACAATTTAGAACGACTTGTGTTTGAACATCATCACCAGTTACTATATTACCAACGGCTCGCAGAGCAGCAGATACAACATTGTTTTGTGTGTGCCTTTAAACAACAAAGAGTTAGGTATGAAATTTAATTATTAATCAATTTTTGTTTATAAATTAAACTTACATTAGTAATTCAACTAAAGTTGGACAAACTTTAGCATCAATAACTGCTTGAATTTTTTCATTTGGACCATCTGATAAATATGACAAAGCCCAACAAGTATCTGCCAGTACATCTGGATCATTATGACTCAACAAATCTGATAAAACTGGTAGAGCTGGTGAAACCATGGTGAAATCAGGAGGAGGCACTTTTCCACGACACAAATTAGATACTGCCCATACAGAATTACGAGTCATTGAAAGACGTGAGCAACTATGTAGTAGTCTAAAAAAAAAAATATATATATATATATATATATATATAAATATAATTAGTTGTAGAACATAATAAATATTCTAAGAGGACACTATAACCGCACGAGTTGTCTTCAACTTCAAACATACCAAATTTTTATTCAATATAACCCCAATTTTGTTTTGTTAGCTTTAATATTATAGTGAATTTAACTATTATTAAATTTTAAAGTAAAAATATCATCTAGATTGTGGAACATCTCATATGTTTTTTCTTATATTTAAATATTTTAGTCTTAAATCACTTTAAAATTAAAATACCAATAAAGGTCAAAGAAATGCTATAGATCATATTCTTACCTATAAGTTTGATGATAAATCAGTTTTATTCACAACTATAACAAATAGCTAACAATACAAAATTGTTTTTACCATTGAATATATACTGTATAGAGAAACAATATATTATAAAATATGTCTTATGTTCCTGGAGAGGCAGCTATAGATGACCAATGAAAAATTTCGCAATGGAGGCGAAATCAGTGTAGTAAGTAATTCTACCTATTAATCATTATTGTACACAATTGCCATTGTCAAATTAATCCCTATAATAATTACCTATAATCTAGCATGTACAAAATAGTTGTAAAATTAACTATTATAATGTTATTATGCCAAACAATAAAATACGAGTAATAATATTGTATTATTTTATTACATCTATTAAAAAATAAAATAATATTGTTAGTGACTGGTGCGCTCTGTTGTCAACAATAATTAACTAATATTTAGCATGGAATGCAAATTGACTGCATTATGTTTAAGACAGAAACCATACATGGGAATAGTGATATATTCTCTTTAGAAATTATTATTTACTAAATAACAGTAGTTGGTAATTACTAAATATATGTACATGTAAATCAGGTACATTTTTAATTCATTATTGATAAATTTGTAAAGGTATTTGAGTTATTACTTTAGTAATGGCTTCATTATGCCCATGTTCAAAACGTAATCACGACACATAGGAGAATCTCCAGCAATATTTCCTAGAGCCCAAACCGCTTGTTCCTGTACATCTTCATGTGGTGATTCGAGCAAGTATATGAATACCGGTACGGCATCAGCTTCCATTACCTTTCGTGTCTGTTCTGATGTTCCAGAAGCAATATTTGTCAAGGCCCATGCTGCTTCAAACTAAGAAAATTACATGGATAAGAACTAAGAACGCTCCTATCATAGTGACATAGTTTATACTAGTAGCTATTTAATGATTAAAAAGAATAACTAAGAAGTGCCTAATTAATAGCATTATTAAATATAATTTTAATTGTATACCTGTAGATGGCTATTGGTAGTATTTTTCAAAAATTCAACAAATCGTGGAATAACACCTGTACTAATAACAGCATCAATAGGAGGATTAGGTTCAGATGACAATAACTTCCTAAACTTTTGTGTTGCTTTTAATTGATCTTCTTCATTAATGCTATACAAATGTTTAAGCAGTTCTTCATTTATGTTGGACCAATCAGTCGCAGTACTAGGTAAAGCCACCTATAAACATATGAGTTTCAAAATGTTAGTATTACATTTTTAATAAGTAAATCAACCATAATTAAAAATTAAAAACAACAAAATTACTGAAAATTATTATTGCGCCTCATTAGTTCTTTCTAAGACATATTCAATATTTGTTATATCAAGAATTCTAATTAGGTACCTACTAGGTATTGATAATTATTATCAACAAATTTGGACATTGTATTGAAGTAAAAGGTATGTTTAAAAATAATATTGAACCAAATATCAAAGTTAAAGAGATAAAAGTATTATTAAGGTTTCGTATATTTTACATTAATTGAATAAAATAACTAGGTACCTATAGAATTCACAAACTTGAGTAAAAGTGTAAGTCATTTTATAATAAACATATGAATAAAAATGCTTCATATGAATGAAAGGTTGTCTATAATACAGACTATGATTTAATAATTAAAATAGAAGGCCTATAAAATTACAGACATGATCAATCAATGGGTTAAATTATAGAATTAACGAATACTAACATCGCAGGGTTTTAATCGAACAGCGGATCACACTTACGTCAGGGTCATCATTCTGAATAGTCTCGTTTATGTTGCGCCTTTTGAACAGCTGAATGTCTCGTTTCTGCTTGCGCAACTGTATGCCTTCTTCTTCTCGCCTGCGACGCAACTCTTTCGAGTCAACGCCTTCGTTTTTGTACCGCATTCTGTGCGTGTTGGACATGATCGATGGCTATCGGTTACGGCACCTCTGCAAAGAACAGACAAATAACGATCGCATTAATTAACGTACCTACATGATAAAAATTACTGTGATATCACGGGAAAAAAAAACCGAGCTAAGCACACACGACATTTAAGGTTAAGTACGGATTATTAACATGCGTACAACTACTATATCTGGGTAGCTGATGGCCGTTGAGTGGCGGACAACGTACTTACGATTAAACTGCACTACGTGTGGACGGCGAACTGTTTTGGTAGTGGAGGCGATGATATAGACGAACACAAAAAAAAAACGGATTATATTCGACTGGTTTCCGCTGAGATCGGCGCGGAGAACATGCAAGAATATCGCACTAGTGCGTAATCATAATATCACATCCCAGTAAATAAATAAAAAACATAAACGGGCATTGAGGATGGTAAACGGATGGTGGTCGGTGGGAGCGGGACCGAAAGTGCGCGCCAAGACCTTGGAAGAACGGTTAAACAGCTGTTGCCGCGGAGCAACAACAAAGGAATTCGATTTTTACATCGTCTTTGAGACCGGGTCGATCGGCCGCGGTAGCGGCGGCGGCGCCAATCGAATAATATGAGAATCGACTATCGAGGCATCAAGCACAGAATAAATCTGTAAATTAATAAAAAATTAAAAACATATTTTATTCTGTGATTCAAGCCTCTAACCATTGATCAAAGATTAATTGATCTAACTGCTCTAACTAATAACTATAAACTATAGTAACCAACCAACTCTACTCTCTAGTAGTCTTTAAAATGCTAATTGCGAATCGCCTTTTGAATTTTGCACTTGGTTTGTCAGTATTCCGCTCATTTGATTGGTTGTTTTGTTGTCGACTGACTCACTCGTCCGCCTTTCATCTCAAGAATTGATTTTGTTTCAAACCTTGAACATTTTATAAGCAATTATGAATGTCGTACTAATGTACTATATTCAGCCATTCAGGAATGTACAATGACGTTTACTAATGAAGAGTACATAAACTATGGAGTAATATAATATTAATTGATATTATGATACCTATACTTTCAATATTTGTATGTAATTTTCGGAATTTTGAGTGTAATAATTACTATAATACATTTTATGAGTCAATGGCTAGGAATTTAATGCATATTATTACCAAGTAGGTAAATGTACATTTTTCCCCCGACATATTTTTGATGCGGACATTTCCCCCCCATTTTTCTTAAAGTTAATTATTGACTAATAATATTGGATTTAATAATATAATATAGTTTATTATTTAATATGAAATTTTTTTTTTTAAATAAAATAGAAAATTGTTTTCATTTTCATAAATATAATAGATTATAAATGTATGTTTGATCAACTGAACTACTTACTTGAAACAATAAAAAAAAAAAAAAAAAAAAAAATAGGCAGTTATAAAGTAAAATATAATTAATAATTAACAAAAATAGTTAAAAATTCCGACATAAAAATGATACATTTTTTAAAAAAAATATTTGAATTCTGATTCTTTTGTTATTTCTTAACTTAAATTTTTTCGCCTTTGTTCATACTTATTTATTTATTTTTTGTTAAGACTGTACCAGTTTGAATATTTAATAATTTAATAATTGCTTGTGAATTTGATTCAAGTAGTTCAGTTGATCAAAAATATATATATTTATAATTTATTATAATATTTATGAAAATATTTGAAATATTAGACTATATAGGCATAAATTAATTTCATATTAAATAGAAATCTTTAAAAAAAAAATAGGAGGAAAATGTCGTACTACTCCAAAAACATCTGGGGGGGGGGGGATGTCCACGGTTATAATCTATGGTGTGTAACAAGTTTATTATAAATTGTTTCTTTTTTCTACATTGTAAAAGAAATTAAGTTAGTCAAAATTTAATTTACATTTTTATCGAATTTTAATAATATAGTAGTAAAGTCTATAGGTAGTGGATACTAGGAAGTAAGTTACTATATATGTAAAATACGTAAAAATGACGAAAATTTTCAAATTATTTTTAGTTAGAAATTCATGAAAAATTTTCTTTTTAAATCTAAGATTTGAAAATATAATAGAAGATTCCTCATAGGTTTCTCTACCTTTTAAAAAAAAAAAAAATGTCTACAAACAAGTCAAATTAAATTTTTATGAGCGTTTGAAATTCATATTTTTACAATATTTGATATTCACTCGATTTCTCACGTAACGATTTTCTTGTTTTGTTGTAATTAAAATTACGTATGACTGTAGATACTTGAAAATTTCACTGAATGTTTTTATCAGCATTTTCTATACACGATAACATTTTGAAAATAATTTGACTCTTTTTGAGCTGTTTATGTCCATTGTCAGTTTTCAATTTTTTTTTGTTTTTTTTTCTATAAATATCAATAGTTTTATCTGTTGGGCCAAAAAGTGTAAAAATGTAATACAAGGCTCCTGATATATTGTTACAATAGCAGTTGAAAAATATTAAATATACATTGGCACAATTTTTTTTATAAGCATTTAAAGATCGAATTTTGACAACATTTATCAAATTTAAAATTGAATAATTATATCGTAGTTAAAAATTTATAAAATGTTCAACTTTTATATCTAAGGATTGAAAATTTAAAACAAGATTCCACGTAAGTAGTTAATAATGTTACCAAAAAATCTAAAAAAGACATAAGTTCAGTTTATTTTTATAGTCATTTTAAGCTAAAATTTGGACGAAATTACACATTAAAAAACCTGGAATAACTATTTTAGTTATTTTGTTGTGATTGTATAATATTATTGGTGGGTACTTGAAACTTCTAAAGTATACTATTATATATCTATGATAGTACCACGATTTGTTGTTGATGTATAACGCGATATAAGTACCTAATGGATATTGTGATATTATTAATTTGGAATTTATTATAGATAGGTACCTATTATTGGTCGATTTTTTTTTTAATACTGCATAGATAGGTATAGAATATATCTTATACCTAGACTGGCATACTGTCTCCGCTCAGAATCATTTTTCTTATACAGTTATATTATATCATTGAATTCAAATTTGTACAATTTGCAAACTGTACAGCAGAGCGACATCCACTTACCCACCTTTTTTTACTTATAGCTTATTACACAATATATCATATTGTGTTCATATTTATATTTTTGTTAGATTTCCAATCTATATTTTATACAATTAACAATTAATTATTATTTTCATTACAATATATAATATATTATTATATTTTGTTATAGCCTATAGGTACATGGTAATAATTACTAATTAGGAGTACAGTATACATGTGTTCACATTTATATTTATACTTCTGGGCTTTTTTTCGCCTACCTGATATTTGTGTTGCCCAGTTTACCAGCTTAAAAAATGCACTGTGTATAGGCACAAGTCTATTTTGAAAATATAAGTGTTTAAATCAAATATTATGATGTCAGCATATTTTAATGACAGTTTATTATACCAGCAAGATTAATAAAAATTGTTTTATTAATTAACTTAAAATATGATTCAACTTGGAAGATGATTTCTGGTTGCAAATTGTAACTAGCTGATACTATCTGCAACTTTAGGAAAAAAAACACAAAGACATGCAAAACATTGTAAAACCAAAACATTAGTGGACCTCTTTTCCAGTTGTGCAACTAATCCGAATTTTTTTTTTTTTTGTGAGAGGGGGGCTAAAGCCTCACGATAAATATTCCAAAAAAGTAATCCATTGGAGCTTTATTATTGCCTATTTTTACTCTAGTTTCCTTTTTGTTTTGTTATTTCTGATGAGAGTATTCATGACTTCATGACTTGTCTTAGTCATGCTTAACACATTTAAAGTGAAATGTATTATCCTTTACCAAGTTTTTAAAAAAGGTATATTATAGGTAATAGGTACATAATATACTTTTAACTAAGACAAATATGGTCTGTAAGTTATCTGCAAAAGTCAAATATAAAACTCAACAACAAAATATATGTACACTTAACAAAACACTTTATTGTTAGTTCTAAAAATTACAAAATGTCTAATAATATCTTATGAGTACGACAATAGTTTTGAATATGTGCGTGTCACGTACAATATTTTTCTTAGCAATTTGCTAAATGCTTTATTACTATTAATTTACTTTTAATTGATATTATATGAGTTTGAAGATTAATTTATCTTCAGGGGCGATGAGTAGATTATAATATTTTGTCATTATTATTATCTATTATTTGTATAACTTAGTACTAAATTTGTATTAACATTATGAACTGTTAATTCATTGTCGTTAAAAACACTAATAATGAAAGTAGGCAGTCATTTATTTTTAATCATAGTGATAAATTAAGATTATATAATATAATAATTAAATTAAATTACTTTATCTAATAATAATAAAAACAATTTTGTTTATTAAATGTTACATTGTATATTTTATTATTTGTATTATACCTAATTCATAAGCGATAAAAAAATTATAAAACACTAAAGTTTATGATATTGAAATTCGGTAGTAATCAAATATTTGTTCATTATGCATAATACACTTTATTTGATGCTTATAACTTTTTATAAAGAAAATATCCAGAAATATTATATAAAATTATGTTAAGTATTGAAGTTCAAAATTAGAAATGGTATGATTAAAAACATAATTAATATTATAGTATTTAAAGAGAGTGTAAAAAACATAATAATAATATTATGATATAATATGTTATATATAATAAATTACAGTGTTGCACTTTATAATAATACACTTTAAGTTATATTATGCATAAGTAAGTTATAACTAATATTATGTCAGACAATTACCTTATGACAAAATTGAATTAATTTAAATAACAAATCATTATGTAAATATGAAAAAAAAAATCAAATTCATGTGTAAATAATATATTTATTAATTTTGAATAATATGAATATTATAAAATGGGATTAGTTCTTATCATAATTCTGGTATTACCAGCTATAAAAACAAGGAAAAATAAAACAGAAATAATAACAAATTATTGATAGAATAAAAATCAGCCCTCTATATGAAATTGGAATTTAATCTCTACAAAGAACTTAGGAGTTTATTTTAACTAAGTAATCACCAATAAGACAAATATCTACTTTTTATTCGCTTTAACGGCTTCGTCATTGTAATTCAAGTATGCAACACCACAGCCAGTCAATGCGAATCCTGAAATTAGACCAGTAACAGTTGCCAAACCAGAGTTATTCGGCAATAAACTACGTAAAATAGCCCATGATAATACTGATCCCATGTTGAACAAAATTGATCCGTACACGCTAAACATACAAAAATATTTATTATTAACAAAGGTGATGAGTTATTGCTTGGCTTTAATGAACAATTTTTACCTGTATGCTACGCGCAGTTTGAGAGGCGCTTCACTGAGATGTGGGCGTCCAGCGATAAATAGAAACGACCCGAGGCAAGAGTTGAACAAAAATATATTTGTGAGGTCTGGTTTGGGTAGAACTCTAAACAATAACAGAATACCAATGATTAGCCCCTTTGGATAATGTGATATTTTTTCAAATCGACTAATTACCTTTGCAAAATCCCAGGGTTCATCACGTTGATGGATAAAAATGCATAATTGAATGAGCCAAACACCGGGGCGTAGTAGTTGATTGCAGTGTCTTTATTTATTGGAGGAGGTCTGTATTTCGCGATTGCTTTCGCAAAAGGAATCTCATCGCTTGCCATTATAATGTATAGAATTAACAACTACGAAGTACACAAAAAAAAAATCTAGGTATCAATTGACGAAACGGAATATTTTCTTTACGCCAAAATGAGTGTAAAGATTTAAATTTAGTATTTACCGAAATCGAAAAACGTAAAAAATATCAGTCAATTAATTATTATTTGTATGAAACTAACTGTGCCCTGTGGTCAATGGTCTGTGGACTGTGGTGTGGGCCAACTTAAAAAATATAATATTCATATTCTTATCAGAGTGTCTACATAATATCACAGAACAATAATATGTTTGTCTGTGTTGTCGTTATGGGCTTTTGTGTAATAAAATCATTTTTCGTACGTTGGTACGCGGCACAAAAATGCGCGAATTTTTTTTCAAAGCAAGGTACGTACAAAGGTTATAATAATTCAAATTTGTATTTATTTGAAGTCGAATGTACGATGTGTGAATTCACCACTCTAGCCTCTAGAGATATACCTTAATTTATAATAATTATCTTAATTAGAGTGCCAAAGACCAAATAACGTTCAACTATGAGTGAAGCGAGACTAGATCATCTCATGGTAATATCGTGCAACCCAGACATTGATATAAATATGGACGATGTGATTGACAAGTTTGGATCAAGATCTAATCTACTGAGGTAAAATCTATTGTACCAATAATGTTAACAACTTTCACATTGTATCAAAAAATTGTATTCACAACATTTCAGATATATTATATTATTTAAATAACAATTAAATATACAGTGTGATCACGATCACAGGTACTACTAAATATCTCAGGTGTTCTTATTATTTGTTATATTTGTCATTTTATTATTATAGGTAGGTAAGTAACCTTTGTTTTATAGTTATATCTAATTCCTAGATATTTCAAAAAGTGCAATTTTTGTTTTATATTTATTGTTAAAGTTGGAACTAAAAATACTGATTATACTAAAATGTAAGCTATTTTTATATAGAACACAAAAGATTGATGTACCTAAATTTATTTGTTGTATTTTTAGTTTTTAATTTTACTGTAATACTGTATTATAGGTAAGTAACGGTAAAGGTAATCCACTGTTTGATTGTTAGATAATATGTTTTGTAGGTATTATTATATCATTTTTATTTCAAAGAGTGCAATTTTATTTTTATTTTATATTTATTGTTAATTTTGGAACTATATAGACTTATTTTATTAAAATTTAGGTAATTTATAGTACATACCTATGGGACACAAAAAACTGATGAACATGCTATTAATATTTTGACAACTATATTGTTTTCCTGAAAATATTTATACCATAGTTGGGAAATATTAAAATGCTGTGTGGGATATAATATACTGATTATTCGTTTACTCCCCCCTCCCCAATTTTTTTCTTCTAGTGGCCAAAAAATAGTGGCGGGCGCATGGTACCTTTCCCCCGGCGGGCGCCCTTGGTGGTAGTGGTAGTGTTTAAAATGTAGGTGGGTGGTCTGAATTAATATGTGCATTCCTAATATCAATTGTCTCAATCCGCCACTGTATACTATTATATTATTGTTAATAATTTTTGAGTCAAAACCAGAACAGTCTGAATAGGTTCATGGTACGAATACCAAGACGTATAATAGCTTAAAATTTAAAATTAATCTAAATATTTTAAAAATGTCATTGCACGTCCCCACAAATATATTTTTAAATTACAACAAAATAATTAAATCCTTATTCTTCGTTTAAATATCAAATTACATTCAAATGTAATAATATTTTATTATATTTTAATAATATAAAAAAAGCACAGATGTTGCACAGATAAAGTTCTTCCTTACGTATTGTGAAAATTTGGTAGTTCTACAACAGTTTATATGGTGCGAGAAAAGTTGTCTCGCGCAAAACAGTTTTTGCTATGTTGTACATTCGTAAGACGGTGCTCAAGTCACCATATTATATTGCTTTATAAAATTACAAACATTTTTTTTGTCAAAAAATACTGCCTGTGACTTCAATCACAACGCTCAGTAGGATGTTTCGATTTTAATTTTGTAAGCAGATTTGAATTCCCATTAAATTTACTATGCTTTAACTGTCGTACATTTTTCATATTCTATATCAATGTATTTAAATTTGAATTATGAATATGATCTATTTTTACTATTTTTGTTGGTAAATTTCTAAGTAAAAAAATAAAATAAAAAACAGAAAGATAAAATTGACAAAGCATAGATAATTTAGTTACAAATAAAAATCTGCTTTCAAAATTAATATCGGAACATTATATTGGGTATAGTGATTGAAGTGTCTCCCGGTAACTTTTGTATAACTTGTAATGGTTTTTCTCTGTACTTCGACTGTAATTTAGTAGGTTGTCCTACTGCTGGAGCTTTCAACATAAACCAACCATCTCACCCAAATCAAGATTAATGCCTGGTATATGTTTGCGATTATATAATCTGGTCATTGCGCGTTGTCCCTCCAGTATATTGTCGCGTACTTCACCTTGCACCTCTGTTGGTTCCCTCCAATCATTACTATGTTGAGATAGTGAGCCCAGTATCCCTTTGTGGAAACGAGGCTGGTAACCGTGTAAGGCTGCGAATGGTGTCTTCTTGGTGGTCTTATTTTCAGCTGCATTCAACATGCGTTCGACCTCGCTCACTTTAGTGTACCAACGCCGTTGGTCATCAGTGCTCATACTGAGTAACGTTACTATGGTTCGATTTGCTCGTCCCACCTGCCCGTTTGCTTGTGGGTGCCTTGTGGAGTTGAGAATATGTTCTATATTGTGAACTGTACAAAACTGTTCAAATGGTCGGGACGTGAAGCAAGAACCGCGATCCGAAATTATTCGATCTGGTATACCTCTTGTCTCAATAAACTTGGTCATAATGCGTATTAGGGACTTGGCATCGGTGGTTTTACATGGATACATTACTTTGTGGGCGTGGGTAAGTATCCCACTTATGAAATGTAAGACTAGATTACTTAATCACTAGCACTAAGAATTGTCAGGATTTAGAAATAAAAACTCATAACGATTTTATCAACGAAATATACCAGCGGGTTATATTAATACAGTTTCTTAAAACAAATCACTGAAAACAGCAAAAGCAGCCGGCAGTCGCACACAGCTCAGACCGGGCTCCGCTCGCTATAACGCGGGGAAAACTACTGCTGATGGCCTCACGGCTCACCCTAAGCTTTTAGCTTAGTCCCTGGTAAGGCGTTAGGGCTCAGTGTTGCCAACATAGGTAATAACGTTTTATACGATTCCCAATAGGTACTGTACTACTGTAATAAAATATATTATACATTTATAACCAGTCACTTTAAGCAATAATCAATTGATCAATAAATAAGTTTTTAATTTTCAATCATTTTAGTGTGTAGATTGTTTATATTGATGTTGTTGGAATTAGATCGAACAACAATATTTTCATGTCTGAAGATGGGAAAATTTGAATACAAGCGCAAATCGCAATTGGTATATTGACGTATAATATAAAGATCACAATAACTGACCGAAAACAAAAACTTTGTGTGAGGCGCAATTATTGGTCCATGATGCGCATTTTTTATATTAGTCACCGTCAATTAACTTACGTACGCGCAGGCTATGACAATGATATTATTTGACCCAAAAGCCAGAAGACACTGAAAGAATTCGGTTTAACGGATTTAAACTTTTCAAACTGATTTTAATTGATTAACATTTTTACTAGGATATTATTATTGAGACGTTTTTGAACATCTATTTTTTCAACTGTGATATCTATGAATAAAAATATGATATTTTTAAAATATATTATTCATTGTAGCACTAGTAAAATTAAAAAAATTAAAAATCGCCATAATTCAAACCTAGTAAACTTATATTAATCAATCATAATTCGTTTTAAAAATTAAAATCCATCAAACCAAATCCCATCGGCTTTGTCTGGATTTTTGTCTAAAAGTCATTTTTTGTTTATTGAGAATGCAGCCTAGTATATTTTACTATGCTAATAGCAAAATAATATAAACATACCAATAGATAATCGATGTAAAACAACGATGTATTTCTCGTGGCATTGTATTAAAGGCCAAATACCTATTACGGTATTACCTATATTACTATCCTCCCGTCTGGGGAAATTAGTAGGTATAGTCCAACAAATTAAACTAGGTTGGTACAGTCAGTACAGAATATAATAGAATAGATAGGTAGGTACATATTTGTATTGCTGCATATGAATAAATATTTTTAAAATGATGGAAATTTAAAAAAAAAAAATGTTTTTATGTGTCATGTAAAATGTATAACCTATGTTTGAACTATTTGTAATTTGTTTACCTTATTGTCAAAATACTATGAATTCAATATTTTATAGTTCAAAACTGTTACGATAGCTATTTATAAGTACTTTGAATATAGGCATGGAATAAATATGTTTAAATATTTAGCCGTTGTTTTTTCGTTATTAATATTTGTAGAATCCGGAAATAGATGGCATACATCACAAATAATGTTAACGAAATTATATGATCTGCAAAACGATCATTTTAATGTCTTGGATAATTACTTGGATTTGGAGACAAAACGTTTGGAAGAATTAAAAAAGTAATTATATTATAATATTATTGAGATTTTCCAATAGTCTCGCACAGCTAGGTAGGTATATACTAAGAATATGTAGTAAAGAAAAACTGTATTAGAAATAAATTAGGATAAATTATATTTAAATACTTGAATTCGGTATAATTTTAAAATTTTAAGTTACATACCTAAATACCTAATTATGCAGGAATTATTACTTTTTTTTATAGTTATGTCAGGTAAATAATAAATAACTATCTACTGATTATTTATTATAAAATAAAAAATACTGTGTTCTATAATATTATTATTATATAAATTATATAATGTATAATTTATATTTCTAATTAACAATTTTGCTAACCATCTAATATCTATGATATATTATATACTATAATGTATTTATGTGTATTTTAATATTTAATTTAATTTTAATTTCATTATCAAGTTATGTAGCTGCAGTATATGAATGGCGTGATCACATAAAAACCAACAAAGACTTCTTACACAATCACTTGGATGTTTTTAAATTTATGACACAAATGCACCAACATTTTTTTAAAAGTGATGATTTAATAAAAAATAAACAATCTATAGAAGGTAAACAAATGTGCATATTTGAATTTATTGGCTCTATATCATAAAACAATTATAATAACTAATGAGTATAACATATACAATTTCTCGATTGAACCAAATAATATAGCGTTAAAAGATATCGACGACCACAAAGATCTTAGTGGTGATCATATATTGTGGGCACACCGAGCATTGAGGAGACTACAATTATTTTATGCGATTCCTGCATCAGACATGTCGGCAGGTAGAATTAATGAAAAAGTTATAGGCGATCGAATGGATGGTAATAGTTGTATTTCGCTTTTCAACCGACCATGTTCAATATTTTCAATAATTAGTCAACATTTATTATTTAGCATGTGAATGTTACGTCATGGCGAAGTACTGTTTAGAGGGAAACGATCCGTATGGCGTCCTAGATTGGGCTTTTGAAGCGTATCAAAAATGGGAAAGTCACGGTCGACCAGAATGTGTAGATCCCGACATTTTAAATTACTACATAGTATCATCATCAGTATATACAGGTGAAATCTGTACGAATAAAAATGTAATATGAAAATGCTATCATTTCAAAATTAAAAACAAATTCTCAAATTTTTTAAGTAACATTTTTGCAAATTTGTATATATTTATATGAGGATCTCGGAAAATGTATTAAACAGCGTGTCGTAACTCATTTTACATTTTTTTTTTTATTGATTTTATAAATCTTACTTATAAATTATAACCATTCTTATAAATAATAAACGTTTTTAGGATTTAACTTAACGAGTTTATTAAACCTAAGTGGATCAAATTATCAAGAATATACTGAAAAATTTGTGTTTTACTATCCCCTTATGAAAAATGAATTGTTTGAGCTGGAAAAGGAGAGTGCAGTGGATATAATGGAAGTATATAATGTAAGAATAAAAATTACAATCAAAGTATAAAATATACAAATAAAAAACTTATATTAAATGTATTTATTTAAAGTATTTTGATGGTAGTGAAGATATAAATGAATTTAGAAATTTATGTAAACATGGGGTATCTTTACGAACATTAACAAAATACTCAAAATGTAGATACCAAACGAACAATTTATTTTACCGAATATTGATGCCCTTTAAAGAAGAAGACATTAATAGCGAGCCATTCATTAAAATATATCATGATGTATTATATGATGACGAGATCTTGAAAATTAAAACGATGAGCTTAGCTAACGTACGTATTTTAATTGGTTTGAAATTTGAATCCATTGTTATTATTATCTAATTTAGATGATACATAAAATGGTATAATTGTATAAACATGTAAAGTTATAAATGTTATAATAGTTATATTATATATAATACAATATATATAATCAATAGTATAATTATTGATATAAGTAAGTATCACTTTACCAGGTACCTATAGTTTTTTTTTATTTAGTATGTGTATGTTGATAAATCAATATCTTGAGTCAAAGAAAACGTAAATTCTATATTGTTTCTCTGCTTTGAGTTTTTTGCTACCCCATCTCCATCTCTAAAACAATTCAAAAGGTTCAACAAAAATTTGTCTTAAATCTTAATTCAAAAAACTGATTATTGAATACCTCATAAAATAAATGATATAAATCAATTTTATGTTGATCACTTATTAAATTACAGAATTATGATAATAAATATCATTAGGTATAGTCTATACGATTTGTTATATTTTATACTAATATATGAATTAATTTAATTAATAATATCAAGTCTAAGTAAAAGTGTATCTGCACTAAAATTGAGAAACTTGTACTAATTTTACATGATACAATTATTACGATAGTTAATTAAATTTTTTATTTATATCTTAGATTTGACATAGGAAAGTTTGGTTCGAAAATCCTAACCAGTTCGTAATATCTCTAATGTATATATAATTATTTATTATAATATACGTCTAAATTATTACATGTAGATTGTAGGTATTAAAAAAGTGTAACCTATAATCATATTATTTCCTATATACTAGATGAGTGATGCAAAAGTCAAAACATCCAACGATTCCATATTACGAGAACGAAGTCGTTCAGGTCAAGTCTACAGGATGAACGAAGTTGATGCTATTGAATATTTTGATGCACTAAATACTCGTATTGAATCTTTTACCGGATTTTCTACAAAGACAGCTGAGCGATATCAAATAGTTAATTATGGTTTAGGTGGACATTATTTTCCGCATTTTGATACATTTAAAAAAGGAACTGTACGTAACACAATTATTTACCAATATACATATACCTATCGGCTATAATTAATACTATTTTTTAAATATCGATTGAAAGTTATGGAATAAGTATGAAATAGGTACATAAACATTAAACCATTATAATCGTTAACTATTATATTATCTGATTTTTTTTAATCGGAAATTTTTTTTCAGGAAAATATGGAGTTTGGTAACAGATTAGTAACCGTATTATTTTATGTTAGCCAATTTTGTTTTTTGCTCAAGTATACTCTATTCACAATAAGAAACGCGAACGGCGGCGACCAGTCTTCATCGGTGGTAGTTTAGTAATACTCGTTTATCACCCCAGAGCGAGTCATCGATTTTTTTACCTGCTGTGTAGTATTGACACTAATTATTTGAAAATAAAATAAAATAATGTTAAAATAAAATTATCTTCATGAAATCTGTGGTATTGCCACACACCTTCGCACAAGTCGGTCGTCGTTTCTTTCTTATTGTGAATAAGGTTTAGGTATTTATACCTTATTTTATAATAGGTAATTTGTTTTTATTTTATTAGTTGACTGATGTTCAAAACGATGGTTATACGTCATTTCCTATGCTAAATATTATTGCTCCGGCTGAAAAAGGATCTGCGTTGGTTTGGAATAATTTGCATATGTCTGATGGACAATTATGCTATGAATCTCTTCATGGAGCATGTCCTTTATTGAAAGGAAATAAATGGAGTAAGTATACTGCACTACTCAGGGCCGTCCTGAAAAACAAATCATGGGGGGGCTTGATTCATTAATTTGCCAACTCAAAAAAAAAAATGTTCTCGCTCCGCTCGAATTGTAACTATTATTATTTATTTACTAACATACATCTCAATAACTCATTAACAAAGGCATATATATTCACTATTCAATACCTATTTATAG
>NC_042495.1:90322868-90328906 GCF_005508785.2 Acyrthosiphon pisum
AAAATTGATCCGTACACGCTAAACATACAAAAAATATTTATTATTAACAAAGGTGATGAGTTATTGCTTGGCTTTAATGACCAATTTTTACCTGTATGCTACGCGCAGTTTGAGAGGCGCTTCACTGAGATGTGGGCGTCCAGCGATAAATAGAAACGACCCGAGGCAAGAGTTGAACAAAAATATATTTGTGAGGTCTGGTTTGGGTAGAACTCTAAACAATAACAGAATACCAATGATTAGCCCCTTTGGATAATGTGATATTTTTTCAAATCGACTAATTACCTTTGCAAAATCCCAGGGTTCATCACGTTGATGGATAAAAATGCATAATTGAATGAGCCAAACACCGGGGCGTAGTAGTTGATTGCAGTGTCTTTATTTATTGGAGGAGGTCTGTATTTCGCGATTGCTTTCGCAAAAGGAATCTCATCGCTTGCCATTATAATGTATAGAATTAACAACTACGAAGTACACAAAAAAAAAATCTAGGTATCAATTGACGAAACGGAATATTTTCTTTACGCCAAAATGAGTGTAAAGATTTAAATTTAGTATTTACCGAAATCGAAAAACGTAAAAAATATCAGTCAATTAATTATTATTTGTATGAAACTAACTGTGGTCAATGGTCTGTGGACTGTGGTGTGGGCCAACTTAAAAAATATAATATTCATATTCTTATCAGAGTGTCTACATAATATCACAGAACAATAATATGTTTGTCTGTGTTGTCGTTATGGGCTTTTGTGTAATAAAATCATTTTTCGTACGTTGGTACGCGGCACAAAAATGCGCGAATTTTTTTTCAAAGCAAGGTACGTACAAAGGTTATAATAATTCAAATTTGTATTTATTTGAAGTCGAATGTACGATGTGTGAATTCACCACTCTAGCCTCTAGAGATATACCTTAATTTATAATAATTATCTTAATTAGAGTGCCAAAGACCAAATACCGTGGATAAACCATAGACCTATAACTTACTGAATTAGACCATCGCTCGACACATCCTGTCGCCAATTCGCCATCAGCCATCTGTACCAGTCAAATTTATTAATTTTTGTCAGGATTTTACTTTTTGGTAATTATTATAAGCATTCGTGCCGATTAAGGTTAAATAGTGTTGTGGTAATAATATCATCTAATATTTTATCCAGCGTGAATGAGCAGTAAGTACCTTTTAAATTCGTTTGTCATAATAAGTGTGAATAAAATATGGCCAAGTATCCCGATTAGGGAAAATTTTACACAGGTTGGACCAACAAATGTCTCGCCAATTTTGTGTTTTAATGGCTACCATAAAATAATTAAAACTATTGTTTTACAATTTTAAATTTTCAACTGGTACTGTAACCGGCTTAACCAGCGATTTAAAAAAAAATCAGTTTAAAATTCAATATAGAGATGTTCTTATGTAGATGCATACAAAATTAAAAACTAAAAAGAGAAATATTTTACAGCAATGGAACATTTTTACGAAGAGAATGAGATGTGTAATGAGGAATACTATTTTTTATGATAATTTATTATTTATAATATACTTTTTTACCGTTATACATTTGTCCTTGAGAAGATACTACACGGACATTAATTGTTGTCTCCGTCTTACAAGTGCGTAACATAATAAATTTTAAGTTCAGCAGATCACGTTAAGCTCCGTTAGTTTAAAAATTAGAGTGAATTGACTTCTTATAAAATTTAAAGGTAAGATTATTACCTAGGGCATCTATTAGACTTTTTGCTGTATTTTAATTTTAAAGCGAATTATGAGTATTTTAAGACGTACAAACAATTTTAACAATTTTAAGCAACAAATGTCTTAAGAGTTAGTAAATTCGTAGACAGTAAAATTAAAATAATTGAAAAAATAGACACGACGTTTTTCTAGCAAAAGTGGTACCTAGTTAAAAAGCGTTGTTGTTATTAAAATAACTTATTTTAATATTAGTATTACCAGTCCAGTAAAAAATACTTTTAAAAAGTACTTGAGTAAATACTCAAATACATTTTTTTTAAAGTATTTAAGGTACTACTCAAATACTTTAATTGTATAGTATTTCAAATACTTTTGGTTTTTAAAGTGGGTTTCTAATTATCGTAATATAAACACATAGGTAATCTAATAGTTATCTTCTAATAGTTTTAAAGGGAATATTGTTATTCAATATTCAATAACTTTTTTTACAAATCTGGTTATTACAAATCTTCGGGCTTCGGAAAACACAGAAATACAGAATATCAAATAAAATAATTATATTATTGTAGTTGACAATAATATTTTTCCAACCAATTATTTCGAATAAAAATAAAATGTTCGATATAAAAAAACAAAGTATTCAATACCAAAAAGTATTTAATACAAAAAAAGTATTTAAAACACCATTCAAAATACTTCATGCTGAAAGTATTTAAAAAGTTATTCAATACTTAAACTTAAAGTATTTGTATACTTTAACTCAAATACTTTTACTTAAATACTTTACAAGACTGAGTATTACAGAAAGTCGGTTTAATTTTTGCCAAAAACATTGCATTTATTCTATTAATTAATATTTAATTATTAGTATAAAACAAAGGTTACTTACCTACCTATAATAATAAAATGACAAATACAACAAATAATAAGAACACCTGAGATATTTAGTAATACCTGTGATCGTGATCACACTGTATATTTAATTGTTATTTAAATAATATAATATATCGGAAACGTCGGATTACAATTTTTGGATACAATGGAAAGTTGTTAACTTTATGGTATATAGATTTTACTCAGTAGATTAGATCTTGATCCAAACTAGTCAGATCCTACTATTATAGTATAGACTGTTGTAATAACTAAGAGGCGGCTTGGACGTAATTTCAAGAGGTGCACTGCACTCCCAAAAATATGGGTTGGGTGTATTTTTTACATTTTTTGGAAACTGTTATCGTTAATACATAATACTACTACCATGTTTATGGACTATGATGATATTAATATATTATACTTATAGGATCAGATTGCTATAGTCCATTGTTATAGCTGATTATATTATTACAGTTTATAGATGGTATTATTAAAATATATTAAGAGGACGTCGCACCCGCATATGTTTTCTCCTTCTTACACATGTATGACAGAACATTTTCGTTTGCTAGTTTCAATAGGGTGTTGTCAGTTTTGATATTAAAGTGATCTGACCTATTATCAAACTTTTATGTAACAATGTTAGGTATCTGTGTGCTCTCATTGGTTTTTTACGATATTTTAATTTTTAAGTGAGTTATGAGCATTTTTAAATGTTAGTATTTTACATACTGATAACTCACTTAAAAATTGAAATATCGTACAAAACCAACGAGAGAACACAGATATTGTTGTTACCTAAAAGTTTTATAGTCAATTCACTCCAATATAAAAAATGACAGCACCCTATTAAAACTAGCAAACGAAAATTTTCTAATTCGTACATGTGTAAGACGGAGACAACATGTGATTTTCTATTTTTGTCTAACACACGTGCCACATAGTATTTTAGACATGTTTTTTTCTAAACATATCAATTAATCTAATGAAGTGAAAAGAATTCTGAAAACAGATTTGAATTAGTTGTCAAGTCTACTTGAAATCGACTTTCCCACATTTTTGATATTATCCCCAAATTCCAGAAAACGTCGTATTAAAAAAAGAGTACTTAAACATTTTTGGATTTCAATTTTTTATGAAAGCGGTGAAAATGACTCAGAAACTTCAGATGAAGCCAATTTTGGAGACTTACTACAAGTATCAAATACTTCACAAAAATTAAGTAAAATGGGCATGGCATCAGCATTTCCTAATTTAAGTATGGCTTAAAAAGCGATTTGTACATTGCCTCCAACATCCGTTAGTGCCGAACGTTGTTTTTCTAAACTAAAATTAATAAAAACTAACTTACGTTCATCTATGAGTGAAGCGAGACTAGATTATCTCATGGTAATATCGTGCAACCCAGACATTGATATAAATATGGACGATGTGATTGACAAGTTTGGATCAAGATCTAATCTACTGAGGTAAAATCTATTATACCAATAAAGTTAACAACTTTCACATTGTATCAAAAAAATTGTATTCACAACATTTCAGATATATTATATTATTTAAATAACAATTAAATATACAGTGTGATCACGATCACAGGTACTACTAAATATCTCAGGTGTTCTTATTATTTGTTGTATTTGTCATTTTATTATTATAGGTAGGTAAGTAACCTTTGTTTTATAGTTATATCTAATTCCTAGGTATTTCAAAAAGTGCAATTTTTGTTTTATATTTATCGTTAAAGTTGGAACTAAAAATACTGATTATACTAAAATGTAAGCTATTTTTATATAGAACACAAAAGATTGATGTACCTAAATTTATTTGTTGTATTTTTAGTTTTTAATTTTACTGTATTATAGGTAAGTAACGGTAAAGGTAACCCACTGTTTGATTGTTAGATAATATGTTTTGTAGGTATTATTATATCATTTTTATTTCAAAGAGTGCAATTATTATTTTATATTTATTGTTAATTTTGGAACTATACAGACTTATTTTATTAAAATTTAGGTAATTTATAGTACATACCTAAGGTACACAAAAAACTGATGAACATGCTATTAATATTTTGACAACTATATTGTTTTCTTGAAAATATTTATACCATAGTAGGGAAATATTAAAATGCTGTGTGGGATATAATATACTGATTATTTGTTTACTCCCCCCCCCCCCCCCAATTTTTTTCTTCTAGTGGCCAAAAAATAGGGGGGGGGGGCGCATGGTCCCTTTCCCCCGGCGGGCGCCCTTGGTGGTATTGGTAGTGTTTAAAATGTAGGTGGGTGGTCTGAATTAATATGAGCATTCCTAATATCAATTGTCTCAATCCGCCACTGTATACTATTATATTATTGTTAATAATTTTTGAGTCAAAACCAGAACAGTCTGAATAGGTTCATGGTACGAATACCAAGACGTATATAGCTTAAAATTTAAAATTAATCTAAATATTTTAAAAATGTCATTGCACGTCCCCACAAATATATTTTTAAATTACAACAAAATAATTACATCCTTATTCTTCGTTTAAATATCAAATTACATTCAAATGTAATAATATTTTATTATATTTTAATAATATAAAAAAAGCACAGATGTTGCACAGATAAAGTTCTTCCTTACGTATTGTGAAAATTTGGTAGTTCTACAACAGTTAATATGGTGCGAGAAAAGTTGTCTCGCGCAAAACAGTTTTTGCTATGTTGTACATTCGTAAGACGGTGCTCAAGTCACCATATTATATTGCTCTATAAAATTACAAACATTTTTTTTTCAAAAAATACTGCCAGTGACTTCAATCACAACGCTCAGCAGGATGTTCCGATTTTAATTTTGTAAGCAGATTTGAATTCCCATTAAATTTACTATGCTTTAACTGTCGTACAATTTTCATATTCTATATCAATGTATTTAAATTTGAATTATGAATATGATCTATTTTTACTATTTTTGTTGGTAAATTTCTAAGTAAAAAAATAAAATAAAAAACAGAAAGATAAAATTGACAAAGCATAGATAATTTAGTTACAAATAAAAATCTGCTTTCAAAATTAATATCGGAACATTATATTGGGTATAGTGATTGAAGTCGTGAGCTATGTATTTTAGACCGAAAATGAATCACGCTCCAGCCCCCTTAATGATAGAATTTTTATTTTTATTATTATTTTTTAACATGTTTAACCTTTAAACACATAGTTTATGGTCGACATCGTGGTCATCCCGACCTTGTTTTTTTTATGATTCTTATAATATTTGGTCATGGAGATATTAACCACTGTCCACTAGTATTATTTCGGGCAATATTATCGACTATCATCTCTTGGTTTGACGAATTATTATTATCGACCGCGCAGAGGAGCCGTTGCTGAGTTATACAACAATTATACTGCCTTTTGAAGTGCAGATACCGTCGAATTTCCAGCTGGACGACTGTGGATCCATGCTATGGCGTCGATGTGCC
>NC_042495.1:90330663-90332948 GCF_005508785.2 Acyrthosiphon pisum
TAGGATGTATATACATGAATATTTATATTTTCATTTTCTATACACCATAAAATTTTGAAAATATTTTGACTCTTTTTGAGCTGTTTACGGACATTTCCAGTTATCAATAGAATAGAAAGGGAGGTACATGACTAAATAAACAGCCATGATCACTAAAAAACCAATTTTCCCTATCACTACGCATTTTCCTCAGACTTGGCAAAAACAGTATAATTCCTATGTAATTGTAATGTGAAGAACATTTTTTTTCTATGATATTAGTGTTTCTTCCAAGTCTGGGGAAGTATAATATATGTATAAAATATGCGTGCAGTAATCTAGCGATCATGCCTGTTTATTTGGTCATGGGTATAGGTACTATAGGCACATATTTGTATTGCAGCACATGAATAAATATTTTAAAAATAATGGAAAATTAAAAAAAAAAAATTTTTTTTATGTGTCATGTAAAATGTATAATCTATGTTTGAACGGTTTGTAATTTGTTCGTTTTAATGTCAAAATACTATGAATTAATTATTTTATAGTTCAAAACTGTTACGATAGCTATTTATAAGTATTTTGAATATAGGCATGGAATAAATATGTTTAAATATTTAGCCGTTGTTTCTTCGTTATTAATATTTGTAGAATCTGGAAAGAGATGGCATACATCACAAATAATGTTAACGAAATTATATGATCTGCAAAACGATCATTTTAATGTCTTGGATAATTACTTGGATTTGGAGACAAAACGTTTGGAAGAATTAAAAAAGTAATTATATTATAATATTATTGAGATTTTCCAATAGTCTCGCACAGCTAGGTAGGTATATACTAAGAATATGTAGTAAAGAAAAACTGTATTAGAAATAAATTAGGATAAATTATATTTAAGTACTTGAATTCGGTATAATTTTAAAATTTTAAGTTACATACCTAAATACCTAATTATGCAGGAATTATTACTTTTTTTTATAGTTATGTCAGGTAAATAATAAATAACTACCTACTGATTATTTATTATAAAATAAAGAATACTGTGTTCTATAATATTATTATTATATAAATTATATAATGTATAATTTATATTTCTAATTAATAATTTTGCTAACCATCTAATATCTATGATATATTATATACTATAATGTATTTATGTGTATTTTAATATTTAATTTAATTTTAATTTCATTATCAAGTTATGTAGCTGCAGTATATGAATGGCGTGATCACATAAAAACCAACAAAGACTTCTTACACAATCACTTGGATGTTTTTAAATTTATGACACAAATGCACCAACATTTTTTTAAAAGTGATGATTTAATAAAAAATAAACAATCTATAGAAGGTAAACAAATGTGCATATTTGAATTTATTGGCTCTATATCATAAAACAATTATAATAACTAATGAGTATAACATATACAATTTCTCGATTGAACCAAATAATATAGCGTTAAAAGATATCGACGACCACAAAGATCTTAGTGGTGATCATATATTGTGGGCACACCGAGCATTGAGGAGACTACAATTATTTTATGCGATTCCTGCATCAGACATGTCGGCAGGTAGAATTAATGAAAAAGTTATAGGCGATCGAATGGATGGTAATAGTTGTATTTCGCTTTTCAACCGACCATGTTCAATATTTTCAATAATTAGTCAACATTTATTATTTAGCATGTGAATGTTACGTCATGGCGAAGTACTGTTTAGAGGGAAACGATCCGTATGGCGTCCTAGATTGGGCTTTTGAAGCGTATCAAAAATGGGAAAGTCACGGTCGACCAGAATGTGTAGATCCCGACATTTTAAATTACTACATAGTATCATCATCAGTATATACAGGTGAAATCTGTACGAATAAAAATGTAATATGAAAATGCTATCATTTCAAAATTAAAAACAAATTCTCAAATTTTTTAAGTAACATTTTTGCAAATTTGTATATATTTATATGAGGATCTCGGAAAATGTATTAAACAGCGTGTCGTAACTCATTTTACATTTTTTTTTTTATTGATTTTATAAATCTTACTTATAAATTATAACCATTCTTATAAATAATAAACTTTTTTAGGATTTGACTTAACGAGTTTATTAAACCTAAGTGGATCAAATTATCAAGAATATACTGAAAAATTTGTGTTTTACTATCCCCTTATGAAAAATGAATTGTTTGAGCTGGAAAAGGAGAGTGCAGTGGATATAATGGAAGTATATAATGTAAGAATAAAAATTACAATCAAAGTATAAAATATACAAATAAAAAACTTATATTAAATGTATTTATTTAA
>NC_042495.1:90334375-90335669 GCF_005508785.2 Acyrthosiphon pisum
CTACTCAGGGCCGTCCTGAAAAACAAATCATGGGGGGGCTTGATTCATTAATTTGCCAACTCAAAAAAAAAAATGTTCTCGCTCCGCTCGAATTGTAACTATTATTATTTATTTACTAACATACATCTCAATAACTCATTAACAAAGGCATATATATTCACTATTCAATACCTATTTATAGCTTTTCACCAGTACATAGTCACTAGTCAAAGGCATTTTTGGATATTGGTCAGCATTACCATAATTATGTATACAAGATTAGGTGAAATAAAAACTTACAACTTACAATTTTATGGGTATTTAATCATTAATAATAAATTAATAAATATGCATGTATCACAATTAATAATAATATATACAATTTTTAAAATTGAATTCTCCTTTGTTTTATACTGAACCACTGTGTTGCTATTTTACTTATATCAACTGTATCTAAAATATCTTTTTCAATACTTAACAGCATTAGGGAATCTAATCTGTTGTCTGTCATTGTGGACCTCAAATGATTTTTTATCAGTTTAAGTTTGCTAAATGTCCGTTCGTTGGTTGCTACACTTACCGGTGCAGTTAATGCTAATCGACAAATATTATTAGCTAATGGTAGGATATGTTTAACTTCTTCACATTTTTCAATTATACTGAGAAAATTTGGTGTCATAGTTAAACTCAAATCTTTGCATATTTCTTTTAATATTTCCAATTCAGTTTGAATGGCTTCAATATCCTTGCACTTTGCAAAATCACTGTTAGAAGGAAATATTAACAAAGCATTCTGTATATTTTCAATGCTCATATTTTCATTTTTGAATGGAAATGAGAATATTTTATACAGTGGCATTATTGTATCAATAAATACTTTTAAATTGTCCTTAGACAAATTAATAAGTGTAGACAGTATACATTTTCTTTCTCTCTTCTTCGTTTTCTTTTTCTTTTATTAACTTCACTCATTTTTGTTGAAAAAAATAAAATAAAAATAATAAAATATATGTTTATGCGCAGAGGGCCAGTGACAGAGTGTGGTTAACATTTATTGTGATTTTGATTATGATTAGGGTAATATAATTAAAAATACGCTGAAATAGTATAAACGTTGTTGTAAATATTATTATCTGTATAAATAACATACATTATACATATTATGTACATATTTTTATACGAGCTATACGGGCATACGGCTATATAGTAATATATACTAAAAATAAAAAAAGACACCGACAGTTGACGTCCGATACCCGTTCAATAAGTAATAACACATACCCAATCTATTTTTATCACGTTTTATCGCTAAAGA
>NC_042495.1:90335719-90337683 GCF_005508785.2 Acyrthosiphon pisum
TACACGTTATAATAATCAAAACTAAAGACAATCTCGTAGCTCTACGTAATACAGACTGACGATCGTGTGAACCCACACGTCCGCTCATACCCGATATGCTGAGTGAGCATAACCGTGCGGCGCGTGCAGGGGTTCACAACACCCCCGGGGCTAAACGAAAGCCCTGTTGTCCTATGGGCTTCCTATTTTTAAATTATTTCGGGCAATAGGCTTTTCGCCCTTGCGCCTGTTTTTATGCAAGCTATAGGCTCTGCCTCTGTATTGGTGCATGCTGTTGAAGATAGGACGTTAGGACTTCCGGTGCCCCCGGGTTTCCATTTATTTTTTAATGTACTTAATTTTCTATACAATACATATAATATAACTAATATAATTAGAATTATTATTATTACAATTATAGTCACCGTTGTCGAGGTGTAAGTGTGCCTTTGTTGATTATTATTATTATTTAGCTCGGCGGTTATCTGTTCCTGTAAGGATTTTAAATCTCCCGCGTCCCTAGCTAAATTTTTGAAATTATACTGAATGCCCTTATTAGTTGAAATATGTCGTCTATCGACGCCTCCGGTATTATTAAAATTAATTGGAATTATATTTATGCAATGGTATTGTTGTGCCCATTTACTAGGTCTTGCACTGTGATATCACAACTATAAGATTTATGATTATTACTTTCCTGTGTTAATATTTTTCTGCTATTTAAATTTCAGTGAAATATTTCCCATGTAGGTAATATTTTCCTGCTATTTGTTTCCCCGTATTCATTATTCCGGTGTAATTATTAATATTAATATAAATTATAATTAATATAAATTATTAATATTCCTCCTGAAAATTATTTTCTTCCGAAACTTTACTGAATTTGATTTTACTATACAAGAAGTATTTTCCCTATCATAGAAGCATTCCTGATAAATATTTTTTAAATTTAATTTTTCTTAACGTAAATTACACGTCACCAAATTAAAAAAGGTAGGCAAGCGACATCCGCTATGCTGTACAGTAGCTTAACCTAGGTTACAAGTTGGTCACTGTATAATGGATGGTATTAAATTTGAATTCATTGATATAATATCATTGTATAAGAAAAACGATTCTGAGCGGAGACGATATGTCAGTCAAGGTATATAAGACATATTATATACTTATATCTATGGTATTAAAAAAGAAATTGACCTATAATAAATTCCAAATTAATCATATCACAATTCATAATCTAATTAGGTACTTATACACAGAATAAATTATTTACGCGGAATCTTGTTTTAAATTTTCAATCCTTAAATATAAAAGTTGAACATTTTATGAATTTTTAACTACAAAATAATTATTCAATTTTAAATTTTATAAATTTTGTCAAAATTCGATCTTTAAATGCTTCTAAAAAAAAATTGTGCCTATGTATTTTTAATATTTTTCAACTGCTATTATAACAATGTATCAAGAGCCTTGTATTACATTTTTACACTTTTTGGCCCAACAGATAAAACTTTATTGATATTTATAGAAAAAAAAAACTAAAAAAATTGAAAACTGACAATGTCCATAAACAGCTCAACAAGAGTCAAATTATTTTCAAAATTTTATCGTGTATAGAAAATGCTGATAAAAACATTCAGTGAAATTGCCAAGCGTATCTACAGTCATTCGTTTTTTAATTACCACAAAATAAGAAAATCGTTACATGAGAAATCGAGTGAATATCAAATGTTGTAAAAATATGAATTTCAAACGCTCATAAAAATTTAATTTGACTTTCTTATAGACATTTTATTTTTGAAAAAAGTAAAAAACTTATGAGAAATCTTGTATTACATTTTGAAATCTTAGATTTAAAAAGAAAATTTTTCATGAATTTCTAACTCAAAATAATTTGCAAAATTTTCGTCATTTTTACGTATTTTGTCAATATTTGAACTTTAAAGAGTAAAGAGTAAAGAGCTCAAAATAAGTCAAAAAATTTG
>NC_042495.1:90337733-90338446 GCF_005508785.2 Acyrthosiphon pisum
AGAAAACTTCCAGATGATACTCTGAAGTTAAATATTATTCTTCTGAGTATAGTTTCATACATCGTTTTAGAGCATTAAAAGTTTAAATGAGCGAATTGGTCAATGCACTAATGTCATGCAACTATACTCGTACTTCGCAAAATGTAATCTACTCCGCGTCTCCGCTAATTATAACTTTAAATACTTATAAAGTCATAAGTTATAATTAATGAACTACTTCTCCAAAATATGATATTTATACATTGAAATACTCCATATAAATTATATTATAACAGAATATTATATGATATAATATTCTGTTTCGGAATACGAAATATTGAGGTAGGTAAGTTAAATATTTTATTACCTATAAGCTATAATTACAGAATTTATGCAATTTCATATACCTATTCTGTTCTATAAATATTGAATAAGTATCAGTGAATTATCATTGTCCATTGAAATATTTATATAGTAGGTATACTATTTAAATATATTACTAAAATACATAATATAATCAGTGCTATTAGCCATTAGGAATTTAGCCATTTAGGTACCTAGTACCCATAGGCGTGTTTACGGGAGGGGCCGGGTGGGCACTGCCCCCCCTCCCCCCCGGCAGACTGTGCCTCCAACATAAAATCATGCCAGGATAAAAAAAAATCGTGTGTACCCTGCAGTACATATAGATTTTGATTAATTGTAATTTTTTTAGTTACGCATTTATTAATTAG
>NC_042495.1:90339591-90363261 GCF_005508785.2 Acyrthosiphon pisum
TGCAATGGTATTGTTGTGCCCATTTACTAGGTCTTGCACTGTGATATCACAACTATAAGATTTATGATTATTACTTTCCTGTGTTAATATTTTTCTGCTATTTAAATTTCAGTGAAATATTTCCCATGTAGGTAATATTTTCCTGCTATTTGTTTCCCCGTATTCATTATTCCGGTGTAATTATTAATATTAATATAAATTATAATTAATATAAATTATTAATATTCCTCCTGAAAATTATTTTCTTCCGAAACTTTACTGAATTTGATTTTACTATACAAGAAGTATTTTCCCTATCATAGAAGCATTCCTGATAAATATTTTTTAAATTTAATTTTTCTTAACGTAAATTACACGTCACCAAATTAAAAAAGGTAGGCAAGCGACATCCGCTATGCTGTACAGTAGCTTAACCTAGGTTACAAGTTGGTCACTGTATAATGGATGGTATTAAATTTGAATTCATTGATATAATATCATTGTATAAGAAAAACGATTCTGAGCGGAGACGATATGTCAGTCAAGGTATATAAGACATATTATATACTTATATCTATGGTATTAAAAAAGAAATTGACCTATAATAAATTCCAAATTAATCATATCACAATTCATAATCTAATTAGGTACTTATACACAGAATAAATTATTTACGCGGAATCTTGTTTTAAATTTTCAATCCTTAAATATAAAAGTTGAACATTTTATGAATTTTTAACTACAAAATAATTATTCAATTTTAAATTTTATAAATTTTGTCAAAATTCGATCTTTAAATGCTTCTAAAAAAAATTGTGCCTATGTATTTTTAATATTTTTCAACTGCTATTATAACAATGTATCAAGAGCCTTGTATTACATTTTTACACTTTTTGGCCCAACAGATAAAACTTTATTGATATTTATAGAAAAAAAAAACTAAAAAAATTGAAAACTGACAATGTCCATAAACAGCTCAACAAGAGTCAAATTATTTTCAAAATTTTATCGTGTATAGAAAATGCTGATAAAAACATTCAGTGAAATTGCCAAGCGTATCTACAGTCATTCGTTTTTTAATTACCACAAAATAAGAAAATCGTTACATGAGAAATCGAGTGAATATCAAATGTTGTAAAAATATGAATTTCAAACGCTCATAAAAATTTAATTTGACTTTCTTATAGACATTTTATTTTTGAAAAAAGTAAAAAACTTATGAGAAATCTTGTATTACATTTTGAAATCTTAGATTTAAAAAGAAAATTTTTCATGAATTTCTAACTCAAAATAATTTGCAAAATTTTCGTCATTTTTACGTATTTTGTCAATATTTGAACTTTAAAGAGTAAAGAGTAAAGAGCTCAAAATAAGTCAAAAAATTTGAAAAATGTTATGATGTAGACAAAATGCTAATATAAAGATTCAGTAAAAATTTCATGTACCTACTGTCATTTGTTTAAGAGTTGCACCAAAAACCAAAATTGATTTTCTCGAAAACAGATTTTGCGTAAAAATTCCCATTTTTCCTTAATTTTTCTTTTGTTTTTCACGGCGCTTTTGAAAACTACTTGGACATTTTTACTTTTGACCTCCCAAAATATCAAGTAGATTCACTTTCCTATCAGAAAAGATACTGTTGAAGAAAATCCAAGAACTTTTCCTAAAAGCTGATGACAGACACAAAAATAAAAAAAATAAAAATCATCGTTTCACTCAGAATCTAAAACATAGTATACAGCCATAAAGGTAATAGAATAGGTAATAGGTTATAGGTACATAGAATTTTAATTGGTACCTAGAAAGTAGAAGGTACATAAGCACATTAAAAAATAAAAGTTTGTTATTGTTATTTGTTATATGAGTCAAAAATCAATAATATTCAATACACACAATTTATATTTGTAATATTTGAACGGGGTGCCGCCACTGGGTGACTTTCCCTGAGTTTCCCCTCCCGTCAATCAAACCTCATCGAATTGACTTATTGTATAACATGTAAATACAGATTGTAAATAATATATATGAACTTAAGTTCAATAAAAAAAAAAAAAAGAATAATTGATAACAATTCTAAATTCACCAATGCACATAATACCACTCCCCCCATATAGATGAAATATATTCCATACATTTATTCAGCAGTTGCGGTCACTGGTCAGTCCTCATTCGTCAGTGTCAAGTGTCAATTATCTTTAAATTTAACGGTTGAAGAAGAATTTGAAGATCCAATAAAAAATGGTATACTTATATATAATGTCTTTGTTCCGTTCACCTGTTGACTGTTGCGACACATGATCCCCTCCCCAAAGACCCGCTACGCTAATAAAGTCATAACAAGATTATTAGCTAATACAAAATATACTATATTGATAGTACCGTACGAAAACACAAACAATGGGTTGGGTGTAGAATTTCAAATAGTTTAAGAACATTTTTTCTCGTAGTTTAGTTAAAGAATTTTGTTCAGTTTTTGTTGTTTTTTTCATTTGTTTGAAACCATTTGAATTAGAAAATTTGATTTGACACGTTAATAATTTAAATGATGTGATATTAAAAGAAAATGGCTCTTACAACAGTGAAATTACTAGGCCTCTTTCAGTTTATTCAGGTATACGCATCTCATATACATGCCGATTATACTTGGCCAAATGAACTTAAATCTACCAAAGGCTATACAGAATGGTCTGGAGGAATTGTTGCCAATCATCATCGTTTAAGGGCCGATCAAAGCCCTTACTTCATTTTAAATAATGTTATTATTGAAGATACTGGTCAGCTTCTTATAGACCCAGGTGTAATACTTAAATTTTCACCGAAAACTGGGATCACCATAAAAGGATCAATTATTGCAAATGTAATGTATTTTAAAAATAATCTAATAAATAAACATATTATTTATTGATACCAATAACACATTTTATAGGGAGATGCTCATAACAAAATTGTCATGACATCTAGTGCTAATGTAGAAGACACGGACGATGCTTTAAGTCAGTCTTCTGCAAATATAAGACTTGTAGATGGTCCTAGTATACTAGCTGGGCGTTTACAGCTATTCTATAAAGGTGCTTGGAGATCAGTTTGTACATCAACTCAGTAAGGAAGTTCCAATCAGCATAATCTGCCGTAAGTTGCCAAATGATTTAACTAAATGTTCTTCTTTTAAATGTACAGATGGAACAATGCAGACCTCCAAACAACATGTCGGCATTTGGGTTATCGTGGAGGTCAATTTTTACGTTGGATGGAACCTAAAGTAGATAAGCTTCATACACGTCTTCTATTGTCTAATTTACAATGTAAAGGGATTGAAAATGATTTAAATAGCTGCAGCGGATGGGAAAATAAAAAATTAGGTTCTGGTAGCTGTGGTGAGTTGAAATGTCGATAGTAATTAGTAATATAATTATATTTTAAACATATGACTCATTATTTAATGAATCATCTTTAATCTCAAAGTATTTATTTAAATATAATTTTCAGATCTAAAGCAAGATATTGCTATTGAATGTCAGCCATATTATGAAAACAGCTTTGCTGTAAAAAGTTATTGGAAAGGCCTTAAATTTGAAAAAGCACAGTTCAAAAAATCATTAATAAATCATAACACCCTTTATCAACCAGTATCACTATCTGAACTGAATCATGTTATATTAACGTATGTAATTTATTTATTCTAAATATATATCTGTGTATAATATTATAACGATCATTAATGCAGTGGCATATTTTTTGTATTTATTTTTTTGGTGGGGGAGGCACATAAAAGATATTTACATCATTTAAATTTGAAAGACATTTTGATAATTTAGGCGATTTATTGCCTTCTGTACGCCCCCCTGTCTAGTAAATCTTGAAATGACGCCACTACATTGATAATCTTTTAATTTTTGTATTGTTTAGTACCTAAAGATATTTTTATAATGTTTTTAGATATGCTGGTGTTGGTGCTGAGTTTAAATCTACTTCAGTCATAGAAGTTGATGGAGTACCACCGTTATTAAGGAATGTGTCAATATTACATTCTGCATATAATGGAATCAACATAACAACATCAGATTCTATACTAGATTTACAAGACTGTATTATAAAAAATAATCGAGGTACTGTACTATTGTGTATTAAATAAAATATAATTTTTATTCATATAACAATATTGTCAATACATTAATAAAATATAGTAGTTGGTTAATCGTTAATTTGTTTTTTTTTTCAAAAATATTGACTCATGTATTTATTTTTATTTATTTTCAGGACATGGTATTTTTATGAATTCATCTTTTGGTCAGTTGAGTTTAATGAAAACATTGGTGTCTAATAATAAAGGAGATGGCATACATATGGTTCAAGGCAATTTCAATCATGATCTCATGAGTAATGTTAATGAATTGTGTTCTCTACCAACAACAACTAGTCAAACGTTTCCTGTTCTGGTTTCTGTTCAACAAAATAGTTATAACGCTAAACAAATTAACTGCTATAAGGTATATACTTATTTTATTTATTATAAAATTATTTACTTTATATAATCTATAAATTGTTAATTGCAGAGTTTATTCACTAAAATTGGACAAGTTTTAACTGTAAATATTGAACATACTCGTTCTCAACTACTTGATAACAATTCATTCATATATATTTACGATGGAGAAGTATCAACTCCTGATAGGTATTTTTCATAAATTTGTCATTTATTACCTACCTATATTATGTTAACAAATATAAAATATTTGTTTTTAGGCTTTTAGCTACTATTTCTGTACTCAACAATACAGTACCTCAATCAGTAACATCAAGTCGTAACAACATATTAATTCAATTTTCTGCACCGGCTAGAACAAATGTATTTGGTCTTCTCAGGGTAACATCAGGATTTGGTGAGATAACAAATTTCAATTTATGAATATTTATTAATAAGATAAATTATCTAATTTAAATTTTCTCATATATTTTTAGTGAAATGGCATAGTATTAATATATCTGAAAGTATTCTATCTGATAATGTTGGCTCTGGATTATTTGTTGAAAATTTATATAGCGCCGTGTCAATATTCAATTCTTCAGTGCACAATAATAGTGGAAGTGCCGGAGTCAATATTTTTAATGGTTCTGCTGACCTAACTATATTAGGTTCAGAAATAGTGTATAATAATGGATTTGGCATTTTAACCAATACTAATGGTGGAGTACGCAATGTTACATATTCATTAATCAAGTCAAATTCAGGACCAGGGATAGCTGTTCGATTATTGGACAAAACAATCAGCAACGTACCTCAGAAAACAATTTTAACATATTCTCAAATCAATAACAACACAGTAGAAATTGATGGATGGTGTCATGGCAAATCACAGATCAATGTCACGGGGAATGTTTTTAGTTTCAGCATTTATGCATTAGAAATAAAATCATGTATTGAACGACAAGCTACCACAACTCATGTAATCATATCGTACAATGAATTTTTTAATAATAAGAAGTTGGCAGTACTTATAAGACCAATGCTTAACATGGATGCAATTTTGGAGTTTAATCGTTTCAAAAAACAAGAGTATGGTTGTATATTAATTAGGAATGAACATTTTGATGAAGATTTTGATGAATCACCTACAACTGCTTTACTGAGATATAATGAATTTTATGATAACAGTGGGAGTTATGTCGTTAATTTGGGATTAAGTACTTATAGTCAACTACAAAATTTGCTTTTTACATGGAACTATTTAAAGAACAATAGAATAACTCAACCTTTTAAGTTGGTCTCAAGAAATAAAGTGGCGGCAGTAATTGTTGTTGCTTCTTCTAATGTAATTGTTATGAGAAATATTATTGAAAACCCGTTGTCACATTATGAAATAGGAGTACAACTTGAAGATCAAAGTCTTACAGTAAATACTACTTATAATTGGTTGGGAAACACTGATGATCATTTTATCATAAATAGACTGTTTCATAGGTAAGTTAAATATTTTTTCTTTATTTTTATATTATTTGATTTGTTCTTCAATGTTTAACAGGCGTGACCGGTATAATTTAGCTAAAATTGAATTTGTTCCTTTTTTGTTACATCCTACAAACCCTGGTACTACGTCAATAATGACTGTTTCTACAGTTGTAACTCAATTGTACAAAGAACCCAATGATTTTGGGGGAGAAGTAGATGGTGTAGAAACTGTGTATAGTGGTGAATATATTGTCACAAGAGACATTAATGTGGCGTCTAGTGGAAAATTAATTATACATCCTGATGTTACTTTGAAGTAATTTTATATTTAATTGTACTACAATGATTATTTTTTGTCTAAAATGTAAATATTTTAGATTTAATCCAGGTGTTGGCATAATGGTAGCTGGAAAATTAGAAGCTCGTGGTAGAAGCTTTGGTAGTATAAAATTTACTTTAAATGAACCTCCTGTTCCTATAGTTGATGAACCAATTGAGACTGTTAGTGTAAATACTCGAGTTAAGTTGGTTGCCGGAAGGACATTTAATGAAGGAAGACTTCAGGTATGAAATTGGTTTTCTTATTTTTGTTACTTTATATTATAACATTTTGTTCAAAACAGGTATTCTCTGAAGAGTTAAGCACATGGGGGACAGTTTGTAATTACGGCTGGACAATTGATAACGCTGCCTTAGTATGTCGACAAATGGGTCTAGTTTTAAATCCCGCTGACTGGAAAGTTGATGTACCTCTTGCTGATCCATTAGAACCAGTATTATTAACGTAAGTAATTTATTAAAATTTTAATGTTCTTGAATATTCCAATTATAATTTATGTTTATTTACAGTAATGTCACCTGTTCAGATGAAGATATAGATATGATAAATTGTAGAGTAGAAAAAGTAATTGACTCTGAACAGTTATGTGATCATTCAAAAGATGTTGCTTTTCGATGTGAACAACCTGGTTGGACCGGCTTAAGATTAGGTGTATTGGCAGATACATGTAATCTACAATATATCACAATAGAAAAAGCGGGACTTTTTGATTATATTACTAATGAATTTGGAGCAGGTTTGTTTTCTAATATTAAAATTAAATGTAATATTGAAGAGGATGCTTATAGATTTGTTGTCTCCGTCTACAAACGTATGACATAGCAAATTGTTCACTTGTTTCAATAGTGTGCTGTTAGTTTTGATATTATAGTGAATTGACCTATTATTAAACTTTTAGGAAAGAACATTATCTGTGCTTAAGCGTCGGTGATTTATTGATGGTAGAATTTTCTAGTAAGATATTGGTATGTGAAATATCACAAATTAAAAATGCTCATATTTCACTAGAAAATTAAAACAAAGAATAAAAGCCGACGCTTAAGCACAGTAGTGTTTTTACCTAAATGTTTAATAGTAAAAATAGAATAAAAAAATCCTAGCAATTATTTTTAAAAAATTTCCTTTGTAACACCCTAGCACTAAAAACACTAACTATCTTATGAAATTTAAAAAAAGTCCTGTTTGCGGGATTTTACCATTACACTCCCTCCCCCATGTATATGCAACTGGTGGTATCCTCTATAAAGATTTTATTTTTTAGTTCCTAAAATTTAGTTTTGTGACAGTAATGTTTACAGTTGTGTTGTGATATATTTTTACAGCTTTACAGGTAGATTTGAATAGACATACATTTGAAGGTGTTCGTATAACAGACAATGCTGGAAATGGCTTAGAAGTACTATATTCTGACTTACATAACAGTTTGAGCTATATTCGTAATTCAGAGTTTAGTGGCAATAAAGGAGCCGGGATATTTTTCAAACAGCTTGGTTTGATCATCCAAGGTAAATATTGTATATAACCAATTTAAGATAAATAATATACAAGTATTATTATTTTCAGATAGTAAAATTGAAAGAAATAAATTTGGTATTCAGCATGATGTTTCAATTAGCATAGATAAACAACGAGAGCTGGCAGGGTGGTTTAAACCGTTTGCATCAAGTTCATATCAATATAAACCCGTATTATTGCCAAATGATCAATCAAATTTCCAAATAGACTTAAAACCCAATGAATTTAGATATGTTATTACTAAGCAAATACATTCAACAGAACCAATTCAATCCAAAATAATTTTACAGGTAATTCAATTTTTAATTAATGTTTAAAAAAATGCATTTATAATTAATATAGTGAAAATTATTTTAGTGTACGAAAATCAATTATGTTATTGGAATACAGATGTTAAATATTCCTCATAACAATACTAGTGAAAAAATTTCTATTCGTAATATTCATAGTAATAAGATTAATGACAACATTTTATGGAGTTCTAATCAAGATACTGGAATTTTCCCAACTCAAAGTAGTTCCAATGGTATCATTTTGAATTATAGTAGTGGATCAAATCCGCGAGGAAATATTGTTCTTTTTATATCATGTGTACCTGGTATAAAATATAATTTAAATTAATTTAATATTTTAAAATTTATAAGTATTTAAATTGTATTATTATAATTTTATTTTTAGCTACAATAAATCAAGGATTATTAGTTCAACCGGAGCCAACATTATTTGTTACAAAAACTGCTATTAAAAGCAATGAAATTGGAGTATTTATTACTTACTACAGCGAGTAAGTTTTTTTTTTGTTTAAATGAATTTCATATTTCAAGCCAAATTTTTTTTTATTGTTTGTTTAGATTTATGAGTACTGAAAGTCACAAATATAACATTAAACCAAAAAAGGGCCAGTATTATTTACGTGCTTTAAATGAAACAATACATTTATATGATTGTGATATATCATATAATACAAATGAGGCTTTACTAGTTCGAGAAATTGAGCCGTTTTCATTTCCATTTGGACTGTTTAACAAATCTCGTATTCATATAAGTGTCAATAATTCAATAATAGCAAATAATGGAAAAATTATCAATCATTATTCCAAGTATGCTTACTCATTTATATCTTATATATCATATGCTTAATTTGTTTACATTACTATAAGAAGTTATAAATTATAATTTTATTTCTTAACTACTTTATTGTCATTGTTAGGGACACACAAAATTCATTAAATGTTTTCAAATGGGAGTTGACTGGAAATTCATTTGAACGCAATTTAAAAGATGGTATCCAATTGACATTACCATATTTGTATTCATATGATGAAAACACCACCCATGTTGTGATAGTTGATAATAATACATTGGTTCACAATTCAAATTTAAAATTGAATATTGGTGGACACTTTGTCATGTTAAATATCACCCGTAATACTATACAAAATAACATTTGTAAAGGTAATTTATCAAGACATTCCTTAGTTATATTTTCTTTAACACCCACATTAAACAATATTTAGATGGTTTGATAATGATATCTGGTATGGAAAAGTATATGTTAATCTGGAAAAATACGATCGTTTCCAATACTGGAGAATTCATGATTAAGTTTAATATTAAAAGCCAATGCGAAATTATGAGTTCAGTATTTGCGTTGTTCAGAGAAAATGTATTTAATAGTAACTCAAGGTTACTTACAACAGGAGTAATTTTATATTTCTATTATATATTTAACATTTGTACTTCAATAACTTATAATTAATTTCAAATTTTAGTCAATCTCTGCTTTGATTATATTTGATGGAATTCAAAATGTTAAAATTGATCGTAATTTAATGTCATCAAGTAATAATATGAACTATAATGTTATTGCTGGTCTGCATACGTCAAGCACAAGTAATGCAATAAACATGGCAAATAACTACTGGGGTACTTTAGATATTAATCGTATAAAAGACCTTATATTCGATTTTGACGATTGGAATAATAATGCAGTTACTATTTTTACACCATTTTTAATTGATGATGCTTTTGATGCCTCTTTATCTGTGAGTACCCTTTATAACTTAAAAATGTATTAAATTAGATTACAATATCTTTTAAATCTGATGTAGACAACATGGGATGATATTTTACGCACTTCAAATGGAGTATTAGGCGGTAAAATTTCAGAATCAATGATTATAACACCACAAGAAAATGCATACATAGTTTTATCAGACATTACTGTAATGCCTGGAGTAACTTTAACCATATTACCAGGAACAACATTAGAATTTGCACCTAATATTGGTATCCTCGTCCTTGGCTCTATGATTGCTCGGGGATATACCGGTGGCGAAATAACATTTAAGCCCATAAATAAAGTCATGTTACCACATTCACACAATCTGAAGTCCAGGTAATGTGATCATGGCAATATTATTCATCATTTTTTAATCTAAGAATAATTAATTATATAATTTGTCAAGGTCCACAATACGGTTAAATCATATGAAAAATGTTGGTGGAACAAATACCAATTTATTTGGATTTTTGGAGATATGGAACAGTACTCTTATGCAATGGCTACCAACTTGTGATCGCTCATTTACTGAAGCTAATGCTAGAGTTGTATGTAAAGAAATTGGATCGAATAGTAGTACCTCCAACAATTGGTTTACCTGGAAGAAACATTACTATAATGAAAGTCAAATGGTAGTTGCTGCTCAAAGTTGGCCACAACATTTTGGTTGTTTGGGTAATTTAATTGAATAAATTAGAAAATAATTTCTATAATCATCAATATTTTATTACAGGAAATGAAAACAGCTTCTTGGATTGTCCAATTTTAAATTTCACTGATGAATATTTAACATGTGATTGGAATGATGAATCATTTGTATTTATTTACTGTACCGAAAGTATTCTTCCTAGCGATCAACATCATTGGGGAGGCATAAGGTAACAATGGCGCAACAAGGAGGGCGTCTTGGATCAGGACCACCCCTTGTATCTTATTATTACTAGTATGTGTATACCAGATTTATTTCTTTAATTTAATTATATGTTTAAATTAGTATGGACCCCTCCCTTGAAAAAAATCTGGTTACATTACTGCACAATAATAAAAAAAATATTCAAGTGATTTCAATTATCGACTTTAAATAATAATTATTCACTTAAAAACTTTAAAGGAAATTATATGAACAGAATTTTAGTGTACTCATATAGAGTTAGGAGTAAAGAATGATCTTATCCCATGGATTATACTCCATACATTTAATAGGTACTTATACTGGGAGAGACCTCCCAGTGGAGGTACTTCATAATACTAATACTTCATTTAACATTATACAATAATATGTAATCACATACGCTTCAATAAATATTAACTGAAATCACTATAAAAATGTACACTTGCTTAATTTTAAATATAATAAAATAATTTAGTTGATTAATAATTATTATTCCTTTTATAGATTTTCTAACAATGATTTTGAAGTAAACGATTATTCAGAATTTTTGCATGATAATGAAAACCATGGATTGAAAACAAATGTGCAATCTCAATTACAATATGTGCGAGTTGAGGGTGCTGGAGTGTTACATAATGAATTATCTCCTGCTGTGATGATAATTGGAAAATCTCCTTACATCAATTCTATTAATGTTACAAATTCAGCATCTCATGGGATATCTGTAATAACATTTAAACATCAAAACATACACCTTTTTTCTAATTGGTTAGTTATAATATTTTTAGCAATACATTTGATTATACCTTAATACTAACTGTTGTCTCAGGATTGAAAATAATACTGGAATTGGTATCAACATAATTTCACTAACTGGAGAAGGGCAAGAAAATGACGAAAGTTCCTTTGATGTGTTAAAACAAGTAAATATTCCTAAAGATACATTTGGTTTATTGGACATGTGTGATCCTATTAAAGATGTAGTAGTGTATGAACGAATGATTGTACACTTCAAATACAGTGATCAACCAATATCTTGTGTCAAAATTTTCCGTAGTTATTTGGGATCTAAATCATTAGGTTTAAGGTAAATAAATTTATTATTATTATTATTAATTTTATTTAAAGCTAAATGTTTTAATTTTTTTTTATATATATTATAGATTACTACAGTTAAATTTAGCACACGATAGTGATTATGTAGGAATATATGATGGAATAATATACAATAAAACTTCTGAAATTATCCGTCTTGTAAAATCTCCAAAATCTCAAAGAAGAAGATTCATCAAATCCACCTTTGGTAGCATTAGCTTAAAAACTATAGCTCGAGCTGCTTCTTCACGTGTTTATGGCTTTATTGCAGAAATATTGACCCTTCCCATTGCTGCAATAGGTTTTGGTATGTGCATATTATTTATGTAATATACAATGTTAAAATTAATTGATGTAATAACTTACAATAATCATTATAATATAATAATAATTATAATATTATGTTAAAAAGAAAAAAGAAAGAAAGAAAAATATATTTTTATTGATTATTTTTAGATCGCAACACTGAACATAATATTTCATATTCAGTAATCAACAATAATTTTATGGGTGCTATTAGTTATGCATGTGCAGGTGAGGTGAATCCACATATTAGTGTTGCTTGGAATAAGATTATCAACAATTGTCGTCACATACCCAATTCAAACATCAGTACATGTGACATGCCAATCCAATTTCAATTGCAAAATACTCAAAGTTTACTACTTCATGTAAGAAATTTTTTTATGTGATTAGTTAAATAATATTTTTACTAAACACTTGTATAAATTCCTGTTAGTTTTCTCTTCTGAATGTAAATTATAGTTCATTTTATCCATCTATCTCAATATACTTGGTTTCAGAAGATTTTTATATCCTTTATAATTCTTTTTTCATAAATATTCAAATATTTTTTACTATCCTGATATTGAAGAAATATCAATAATACCATGTTTCCATCCTTTTCTTCAACTTCACCAGCTGTATTCTAATTCTTACAATTTATAATGAACTCTTTTATTTGTATTTATGTTTAAATTGTTTTGCTTTAATTTTTATGAACATATAGGCAAAGTATTTTTTTCAATACTTAAATGATTTTATTATTTTTATTTTAGAATAACCTTGTCATGAAAAATCAAGGTGGTCTTAAAGTGACAGCAGATTCTAGTGGATTTGCAACTGCTTTGCAAGCAATCATCCATAATAATTTATTTACAGAAAATGTTAATTTGCCAGTATTAAATATTAGTGGTATACGTGTGGCCCCTCAACAACATATAACCATTTACCGCAACTTTTTCTCTGAAAATATTGCCCCATATGAAAACATCATTCAGCTTGTGCAGGTAATTCTTAAATAATTTAAAATTTAAAATAATGTCATGTTTAATTTTTAACTTTCTTTTATTTTAAGGTTATTTCAAATTTTACATTTAACTACGTCTATAGTAATATTGGTTTTCATGTTCTACAAATGTCTGGTTTTCATGGAATCCGATTGCCATTACAGTCATCAACTTCACATAATGGATTTTATTGGTAAACATTTATTTACAATTTATTTTGTGTAACTGTTCAACTATAAATTTAATTTTGTTGTAAAAGGAATGAAGCAACAAACTTACAGAACAAAGGGACAATATTGGCTTTATCAAATGGTCAATATTACATACACAATATATTTTATGACCCTGAAAATAACTATGAAATCATAGCTGCGACAAGTAACAATAGATCAAAGTAAAGATATTTTGAAGATTGATAATTGCTCATTATTTTTCTTGTTGTTTAAAATAACCATTATTAAACTAATGATTGCAGTGATTACATTTATGCTATTGACGGTTCCATTGATGCTCGTCACAACTATTGGGGTTTTAATGATACCATTGCTGTCCATGGACGCATCAAAGACTATAAAGATGAAATAGAATTAATGCCGGTTGATGTAATACCGTATTATTCAACAAACAAAACTATTTTAGAATCAGAAAAATGTCCTCCACCGTGGATCTTAATGCCAAATTCTAATACTTGTTATGGATACATAGCAGTACCAATGACATTCCACGAAGCTAAGGCATTTTGCATGGTAAGTAATACACTTAATATTGTTGAATATAGATTAAATGTTATGTTTAATTTTTAGACTATGAATGCTTCAATGCCGTTCATTACTGGTGACTATGCGAATATCAGGAGAACACTGCAATTGCAGATCTATGATTATGGTCTAATATGGGTACAGCATATCGACTACATTGGTCAGTGTACAGCTCTCGGTTTTAACAAAGTACACACTAATTTAGAATGCGCTTTTCGTAACGCCTTCATTTGTGAAATGGGTAATACACATTTGCTTTAAAACAAAAACAATGAAGTGCTAATGTCTTTATTGTTAGTAAAATATTTATTTGTTATTAGACCCTCAGGTGACTATTCATCCATTGAAGTGGCGTGATGATTTTGTTAACATTGCCGTCACAGGATTAATATTCGGCTGTCTGATTTGTGTGGCATCTGTATTATGTTGCTGGTGGACTAAATCTAAGCGAAGGCAAGTGCAAAGACTAAACAGACGAAATTCAATTCGCCAATCATTAACGTCTTTACGATCATTATCCCTGTCACAGCCAGCATTTTCTGAATTAAATTACCGACGTAAACCAGTATGTTAAAATAATTTTATCTAATTTCAATTTTTATATTTTGTAACAATAATTGTAATTGAGAAAACTTATATAATTTTAATTTATAGATAATTGATAATAGCAGTGGTTTTAACACAATATCATCAAAAGCCAATGGAAGTAACGATTCCATAATGAAGTCACAATTTAATTCCTCTGTTGATGAATATGAGCCAAGTGAGTTATACGAAGTACACAATGTTAACGATCCTATACACATCGAAAATGATTATGATTTAGCATATAAAAATAAAGGTAATTTCTTGGTTTTTTGTAAATATAAAATACAAAAAAAAAAAATTAACTCTATATACATAAATTTAGGTTTTAGAGACAACTCAACATTTGCATCTACAGTGGGTATGTGGACAGACATTAGTAGTCGAGGAGTATACAGTAGTGCAGAAGTACTTGAGACTAATTTGGATCAGGCACCATCTCCTCCGCCCAGATCACATAGCCAACCGCTAGAAACCTCAATGTGATATATTATAATCCTATGTACCTAATTTTATTATTATTTTTATTTATATTGCTTAATTGATCTCTTAATCCAGAGACCACTCACCCAATAGGATATTATGTATATGTTTATGAAGTATTAATAATGATTAATTTATTAGTACCTATTTACTCCTAATAAATTGTGTTGAAACACATTATGCACTAGTGCACCACACTGCCTGTGACTGTATTCAAAAAGTCCCTTAATTTTTTTTTTTCATGGATATACGGACATTTTTGTTAGGTTTAGGGAAATTGACAAGGTATATATTTTAATTTTTTGTTTTGTTTTTTTTTTATATATATTATATAATATTATTATAGACGTAATCTAATTAGAGTTAAAACATTTTGTATATTTGTGATTAAAACGAAAAAGTATTCCGTCCAGTTTACTAATCACGCGAGCCGTCCAGAATAAAAAAACATTAATACCTATAATTAGCATGATATTCGATTGTTTTATAACATGGAAACAATACTTTTAGGTATAAGTTAATATGTATATTTTTTTTTCATACATAAATATATATTACATGTTTTTTTATACTACATTGTGTTATGATTTCATTTAATAATGTGATGACGTACTCCGTAATATTGCGGCGAGGTAAAACCTATTTGTCACCGGAATATGCAAATGATGTCAATAACTGATAGTTAATACGGACGGTATGCCCTCATGCTGGGAGTATTATTATTATTTTTTTCACAGTCCATTTATTTTAGTGCGTGGAAAACTTTCACTCGGCCAGTGGTTCCCATTCGAATGCGTTTTTTTTCTTCTCATTAGATCGAAAGAAAAATCGCTTTTCGTCGAACCAATAAACCCCGGCGGAATTTTCTCTGCTCATCGCAATGCGCACTAGATGCCTACCCGTAGAAAATCCCATTACCTAGAGGTGCATCGACGCGACGTTTCCGGCCGGTTGAACGAACGTGACCGCGGTTAAGGTCCAATGGTTCTAGGTCAGTAATTAGTAACACGTTTGCGGTGCATATATTTATTAGACGCTCGACTTTGTTTTCTACGCTCAGTGTGGCACTGGTGTGATCATCGGGCAGATTCACGTGATCGTTCGCACGCGGTACACAATCGGCGCGAATTTTTCACGTATAGTCAACTCTCCAAGTCTCCGAGCCAATAAAGTACCTTTCTACCGTCGTCGTCGTTCCTTTTCGCGAGCTGGCACATTATTAACAATATGATTTTGTCGAAAATAATAGCGTGCGTCGTCATAGTGGTGCTGTCGCCCGCGGTCGTTCAGTCGAATCGAGGTAATTTATTTAAAATTTGTATTTCGGAAAAAAAAATTCAAATCATTACGAAATGGCTTGATCGCTTTTCTTTTAGACTTTGCTCATCGTTTGACTACTATTGAAGATTTAGCCACGCGCGACAACGTCATAAACGTGCCGGTAGCTTTGCCCACCGGTTACGTTGTGAACAGACCGTCTCAAAACATAGCTGCTGCGGGAGATCGTGTGGACGTCAACAAGGAACCGAGCAAAGAAGTATTAATTTAACATTTTATCATCGTTTATTCGTATATTTCCGACGAAAAAGGTTTTATAATGTACATTTTATAACGACTATTGAATAATAACATAAATAACCACCTACCTATTTGTATGGCAGTATTTGAATTTAAGTCGTTATTTTTTAATCTGATCGATATATTCACGAGTTATTGTAATACGTCAACATTTCGAAAAGTTGATGTTATAAAATAGGTTTATGACTCGATACGAGGTGATATAAGTAAGTGCTTACCTGTTGAATTTATAGGTTTCAGAAACTGATATGTATTTACTAGGAGCTATTGAAAAATTGGTACATAGAATGGACTTAATAGAAAAACGATTGAAACGATCGGAAGAACTCATTCAACACATTGTAGAAGGAAACGCAGCCAACAGAGAAGGTTAGTCACAATCTTAATAAACTATTTCGTTATAAGAAAAAAACGTGGACCATAACTGCAGTTATTATTAGTGGTTGAAGTATGAAATATTTCACAAAAACGTGAAACATTGAAATTTCTTTTAACACAAATAAAAACACAATTTATTATTTTTTTTTAACACAATGTTCAGTGTTTTAAATTCTAATGTATAAATACAGTAGGTATATAATATACAATATACATGTATAATATGCCCATGTATATATTTTGAAAACCATTTTAAATGTATAATTCCAAAGGTTAAGTATACATACAGATACCATACAGTTATGAAGGTAATTTATGACAATTATATGTAAATATAAAACTTATTTAAAAATAAAATAAAATTTTTTAAAATACTGAAATATTTCACTAGGTATTTAAAAATATTTCACGAAATATTTCAAAATTTTAAATTTCATGAAATTTTCAAACACTAGTTATTATATACAATATCTACTTATTTTTTTCAATATATATCTTATTAATTGTTAAAGAGAAAAATGGTCAATTTTATAAAACGACATGTGCTTTAAGTCTTAACTCTTAAAGTAGCAGTATACTTTAGTGTGTGTGATTTAAAAAAGTAATTTACATTTAATCGTAATACTTACGCACTTCCGGTAATATGAACCTGTATGACTATTTTGTATTTAACCAATAATGTAGATCGATTATTTTTTTCAAGTTGTTGTAATGTTTGCACATCGGTGCAACTGGTACCTTGATGTGTTTAAAAATAAAATACAATGGTCTCAGTAGAGGTTAATTCATTTTAGAGACCAAAATAAAATAGTTTAATATTTTTAGTATATTTTAAATTGTCATGGAGGGAGTTCGTCTCTCACGGTCTCACGTGTATTATATATTATTATTAGCCATTATAGATACCTACGAATGTTCTCAGTTCTGCTATAATTTCCACATCCCCGATATTTCGAGGTTTATTGTAAGTTGTTCTTACTAGTGAATTTATCGTTATATACATTTATTACCAGCTATTATATCATAAGTAATAGGTACATTTTAAATTTGTTGTAGCATACATTCATACTTATTGATATTTGATAATAATTGAGAAGTATATATTAATAATAAACAATAATATTGAATGAAGGATGGTGAGGGTGAGAGGTTAAATTAGTTATCCCAAACTGTTTCTTTGATAATTATCAATAATTTTAAATCAAATAGGTACACGTATCCATATTCCATTTTGTTTTTATACATCGTACCTATATGAGCCATAGACGTGGATGATGATGGAAAATCCAATTTTTATTAATCCATTCCATGCTGCATACCCACCTTTACAGAGAATAACGTATTATTGTGGCTGTGTGCCTGTGTGAATAAATTAACCAATTAGGACAGTAAGCATTTCTAAATGTTTAACAATGTAATCATGATATTCACAATTCTATAATAATTACAATTGTTTCTAAATTAGCACTGAAGTATTTGGTTTATACAGGTATGGAGGTAAATTTTGAGATAGTAGATACCTACATAATATGGTTATATTCATTGTTTTGGCAAGTGCTTACCACTATATAACATGTTGTCCAAACGATAGGATTCAAAATTTTATCCCATAAGTGTCCTATTATAATATAAATATATGTTGAAGCATATTATATTATTCATTATTTACCGAAATTCTATCATCGTGTATTCGATATTCCTACGATATTCGTAGAATTTTGTTTATAGGTAGGAACATTATTTTTCATAGTGCAGCCAAATGACAACTAATTATGTTATATTGTTATTCATGGATAATTCATAATTTATTATTATTTATTTGGCTTTATTATTCTATAAAAAATTGTTTTCAACAAAACTTTATGTTACTGCAGTATTTAAATATATTTGTGGTATTATGTATTTAATGTCATGTTAAAAAAATTTACAGAATGGCCAACAGACCATTATTCTTAAATCGTAAGCCCGAAGTCGTAACCAATATTACTATACTAAATAGGTACTTGAGTCAATACAGAAAAAATAGTAAATTCGAAATAAATAAAATACAAATGAAAGCGACCAACAACAGTCATCGTAGTAATTTAATAGTCAAGCTATAGGTTATAATTTGGAACAAAATACAAATATAGGTGCCTATAATTATTATTTATTTAGTTGTCTGAAGGTGCGCCTATATTAGACTATATTAAACTATTAACTACTGTTAAACAGTTATATTTTGAGCAATAACGTTTATGGTTTATTACCTAACTTTTAGTTTATACTGAAAGTAATAAATGTTCGTTTGTTATTAGTTATCACTCAATAGTATCCGTGTAATTAACTAATTACCGTTTTCAGTTTTTCAGTGTCAAACTGTCATAAAACATGTTGATATATTTAACTATTTAAGAATAATTATGTCTTATGGTGATTGTACACCCGGTAGTCGGTACATTGACTGCAATATTAGAAATCGAGATTCGATGAAAGATTACCAATAGAAAACATTTTTGTTTAATTACTTTCTTTTTAAGTCCACGAATGTCGAATAACATTACTAAAACAAACTTCACATGTTTACAAATAAGTTAGTTGTGTTTATTACAACTGTAAATTTGTAAACTATATACAAATACAAGTATGCCGGGCGTCGGTGGTTGAAGTTTTATTAAAATATTGAAGTCGTGTGGGTGTGTGGCTATAATTTAAAATAACTTTATAAGTATCTAGGTAGTAATTATTAGATTTATTAATCTATTTTTAAAATAAAATGCTTTAGATTTATTTTGGTAATGCATTTCACGCAATTACAGTGAAATAATTTTTTTATCACATACCTGCCTATCTAATTTATGTAGGTATACTATACACGCTGTATAGGAATGACTGAAGTACCAAATTAAACGGGTTTTAATAGAAATTTACATATTTTCATATTTTCATATTTTATTTCCTGGCTAAGTTTTGAACAATAAAAGTAATGCCGGATAGATTTTACTTTTGCTGATTTACCTGTGTATACATATATTATTATGGTTTAATAAATCTCGAAATGTTAGTGTTGAACTATTAAATTCAGAGTAGAATTATATTCATAAAATTAACTTATAATTTATAAAGCATCCCTTACTTATGGAGTAGTGCAAAAACAAAATTGTAGCGTATTTAAAAATTATAATATTAATATAAGTACATTGGTTTTCTAATATTTCCTATAGGTATTATACCACCTATACCTACAGTAATACAGTATACATGTATTGATGTATAATATTATGCTGCACTATTAGTTTGGAGTTTCGATACTGAATCGAACACGTCATATTATGTTTGATTTCAAAATAACTGTTGAACTGTGGATGATTCAGCTTACCACCAAATGCTCTAATAGCAGCGATATCTATATAATATATTAATATCACTGATGATTACTATTGTCTATAGGTTAGTAGGTGTGATGGTTATATATTTTAATTTGGAAGTATTTAAGCATATATATGCGATATACCTATCATTGGGGAATGCTAAACTAAAAAAATATTTTTTCCTAATGTAACACCACACCTATAGACTATAGTATAATATTATATACTATATAATTATATACAATATAATATACAATTATATTTGGGTACCTAATAATATATTATTATGCATATAAAATTTAAATTTAATTTTCAAAATTGAAATGGTTGATAATTTGATATACAGCCATTATTCAGACATATATAATAGGTATATACGGTATACCTATATATTTACTCGTCAACTCTCGAAACTTTTCATCAAAAATATATTATATGAATTATGAATAGTAATTACGTAATACTATATATTTTAGTAGAACAATATCAATATTATTATAAGAGGAACACATTTGATATTTTATTTTATTTTAAATATTTATACAACTAGGTATTAATTATAATTACATCTAAATATAATTGTTATAATGTTATTATAAGATTTTTACTATAAGACATTAGAAATGTATGACATATGATACCTAATATCTATGTTGTATAAAAACAAGTTGTTGAACATAATATATTCCAAACTACTACTTATATTTATTAAATAATAGCTATTTATGATTTCTAATTGTTGGTACTAATTATATTATAATTAGAAAAATACAATTTAAATAATAAACTATTATACAAATAAAAGCAGAGTATTCCGATTATTTTAAAATAGTAGTTATTTGCTTATAATTGTTTATGGTATTATTAAAACTATTTATTTCTATTATATACTTACAAAAAATAAGCGATGAATTTTGTTCAGATAATTTTTATTCAACTAGTTCGTATTGTCTATATATTATACTATTAAAGTAATACAAGTAATACATATTGTTATAATTTATAGTTATATTATTTTAGTTACATTAAAATAAATAGTAAATCGATACAATTAATGAATCATAAAATAAATCATTTAAGTGCAATTATCTAAAATATTGAACGACGACATCCTAATCACGATATCCTTAGACATATTTTTTTTATCAAATTGATCTTGTTTTGAACATCATGATATCTAATAATATGACTCAGTTTCCTCGAGCCCTAGTCGACATAAAGGACATCCTTAAAATATATTTCATGTATAATGTGGGAATATTCGGCGAATTAGGCTTAGCATTTAAAATATATTCATTTATAACAATAATAACGTATAAACATTAAGTACACAAAATACCCGTTGTACAATCGTATCGTAATCGTATATTATGTGCATAGTCGCTCAAGATATATTACTCTATGTATGGTAAATACTAAATTGGTAAATCATTATTTTATTATTTGTAAATATATTACACCTATCGTTATTTTTATTTACGCAGATCCTTGTCCGGGAAATTTCACGCGTATCGCACATGCCTGTTATCACTTTAGCGAGAGACAGTATAACTGGAAGTCGGCCATGTCGATGTGCAAGAGTTTGGGTGGAAATTTGTTAGAGTTCGACAACAAAGACGAACAGATTGACGTGCTGACGTACCTTATCGGCGACAAGTACCTAAGAGGTGAGTGATCTATACTGCGGTTAATCTTCATTAATTATTATTACTACGATTATAATATATTGGAAGTACATTTTTCGGCTAGTAATTATTTTGTTCTAAGTATGAAAGTTACAGGGTGTTTAAAGAAAGAATTAGTTTAAAAAAAAATTTAAGTGCTGATATTTTAGAAGTTTTAATATTTTCAAGACGACTTAAATTTTTAACTTCATAATCTGAAGGAGAATACTTTTCTAAAAATCATGAATTAATAATTATGATTTATCTATGTCATTGATATCAAATCAAATATTGAACAATTTTAGTTTTATTTATCAATAAACTCATTGAAAACGAGAAGTGAATTATAAAATAAATTGTGGGATAAAAGCAGATTATGATATGAAAATTATATATGTTGGTTTTCATTTAAAAAGTAACGATCTAAGAAAAACTGATAATTTTTCGAAAATTACGTTTTATAAATAAGGCGAAAATAACGAATGCTGCAGGTTCACGTTAGAAAAATCACTTTGTATACGTACAGTAGTATTATTATACCTATGTATGAAAAACGTGACAAATTATTGGAAATTGTACGCGAATGCGAACGCGTAATTCCAGATGTCAAATATTCAAATCAGTTGTTATTTTTATTTAAAAAAAAAAAATTCTATAATCGCACTTCGGAATCGATGCAGGTTACGACTATTGGACGGGTGGTCTAAACCCGGGACTGCTGTGGATATGGGCCAACAGCGCCCGGCCCGTGGTGCCCAAGGACTCGACGAGGCCCGAGGACCAGATCACCGGGTCCGGCCGTTGTCTGCGCCTCACCCCGAACGCTGCGACCAAGGTTTATTCTTACTCGGGCGCCGAGTGCAGTAACCGGCACCGGTACGTGTGCAAGCACGAGGACAACACCACTGAAAAGGCGCTGACCAGGATACACAAGGCGCTTAAGGACGGAGGCCAGCAGCAGCAGAAGCCGACGACGACGGTCTTCGGGTCATCGCCACTGATCGCGGCGGCCACCGTATAACCATATTCTACACTATACCTATTTATTTAGCTATACCTATACAGTAATATATTGTACATTTTATGTGATAAGTATGGGTAATCCGAACAAAACTATACCTATATATTATAATACCTGAATAAATAATAATGAATATTGTGAATTCGTCAAGTCCTACGAAGAAAATATTCAAACACGCGCGAGACTCGTGAACGGCTATGAAACTTAATCGTAGAAAACGCGAGATTAATATTATACTATTATGTACCTAATATTATGTTATAGGTATTGTAAGTATTTTTTTTTTATTTATAAATATTATAAATGAATAATTATTGTTGTACCGCTGCTCGACGTACGCGAACTCCTTATATTTTACGCATCATGTCATATTTATTTTTATTACACGTTCCACGGAATTATATTATAATAAAATATCTGCAGTTTTTTTTTACGTTTGTTGTTTACCCAAGCTTATTATGTCATTTGTGAAATGGCTACTATCGGCGTCATCGCAATACACACTCGTTTTTCGTAAAACGCGTTTTGCTAATCGACATTAAAATAATAGTAATACAAATAAATTCAGTGCTCGAATTGGGAATTATTAAGTAGAGGAGCTCAATCCAACAATTTATAAACTGCGTTCCAAGTGCAAAATTATTAAACGCAGCCTCGTGGCCCCCCCCCCACACCCCCCTTAACCAATTCCTAGTTTTTCAATACAACATTTCATCTTTAGTTACAGAATTTTC
>NC_042495.1:90364149-90387722 GCF_005508785.2 Acyrthosiphon pisum
CATAAGTAATTAATTCTGTTACCAAAAAATTTAAAAAATACATTTACACAGTTTATTTTTATAGTCATTTTAAGTACAAATTTGGACGAAATTACATATTAAAAACCTAGGATAACAATTTTAGTTATTTTGTTGTGATTGTATAATATTATTCGTGGGTACTTGAAACTTCTAAAGTATACTATTATATATCTATGATTTTACCACGGTTTTTTGTTGATGTATAACGCGTTATAACTTATAAGTACTTACCTAATAGATATTATGATATGATTAATTTGGAATTTATTATAGGTACCTATTATAGGTCAATTTTTTTTTAATACCATAGATAAGTATATATTATATGTCTAATACATAGACTGATATACCGTCTCCGCTCAGAATCGTTTTTCTTATACAGTGATATTATATCATTGATTTCAAATTTAATACTGTCCATTATACAGTGACCCACTTCTAACCTACTGTACAGCAGAGCGACATCCACTTACCCACCTTTTTTTTTTGAAATTAATATTTCTTACATTAAATAATTGTAAATAAAAAGTATAAAAAAAGTTTTCATATTATAATATTAATTATTATAAACAAAAATTATAGGTACATTATTTATTTCCATCTAGTTATACAGTCTTGAATTAGCTTACTTTTATCTTCCATACATCTTTCTTGTTCCTTATCTAATTCATGTTGTGATGACGAACTTCGATTAAAATGACCAACAATTGCTCGTGACAGATAAGCTTGCTTGTTAATGTTTTAACTAAATCATTTTGGAGCCCGGCATTTACAGACAATTGGATAGAATGTGCAGTACGCCAGTACATCTAATTAAATTATCCTGACCTATGTCATTAATAGCTTTCACCATATTAGCCGCATTGTCACTGATAATAGCACACACTTTATTTTCAATTTGCCAATTTTTTATTACAGATTTTATATTATTAGTAATATTTTCCGAAGTGTGCGATTCCGGTACCTCAACTGTTTCTAAAATTCTATTTCTTAATTTCCAATTATCCAAAAAATGGCATGTTACACCGAAGTAACTATTATTTGCCACAGAAGTCCAAAAGTCAACAGTTAAACACACATTAGGTATATATTTCAAAACCTTTTTTAAATTCTCCCTTTCAACTATAGCCATTTGGTCAATTTGTCTTGTTACAGTCATTCTACACGGGAGTACGGGACAATATATTCTGGCACAGCTATATGCATAAATTCACGAAATCCTTCACCTTCTACGATACTAAGTGGTTTTAAATCTTAAATGACAAATGTCATTAAACTTTTAGTGAGCTCTTTACTACGATCCCCCGTTATAGATAATTTTGATGTTCTTACTTTAAAATAATTTTGAATATCACTCGATGCACTAGATGTTTTTGACGCGCTGCATTGTTGTAAATGTAATTTTAAATTACTAGTATTACCACTGTACGCAATAGACTTGCACTCGCGACCGTGAACTTGTTTTTTATTTAATATTGTACCATTATTATCTATTTGAAAGCCAAAATGTTTCCATACGTCACTACGACCTCCAGGTAATGGTACTATCTTAATAGAACTCATAATTTTTATTTAATTATTTAACTCAACGTAGACGACGGAAAAAACGAGACTAATTGTAAAAATCCAACAGTCACAGCTATATAGTCTATTGTAAGAGCTTTATCGTATTGCTTATCGTTGGTGTTTAATCGTTCTTAGACATTGATTTACTGTCAAAACTTATATAAATAGAAAATAGAAATTTCAAATTGCAACGAATTGATATCAATTTTCAATATCGATAAAATGTTGGATACTTACCTGCGATGTCGTATTTCGATATCGAATATTATTTTTGTCATATCGATATCGGTAAAATTGGTCTGATATCGATATCGATATCGAAATACGACATCATTGTGCATCACTATTAAATATTAATTATAAAACTTTTCCGCTAATCTGCTACCCGATTCATATTTAGGGGTGAGGGAGGGGTTGATAGGTTGTATTATATCGAAAAAAATGACTTCACGAAAATAATTCTCAGACCTTGTAGAATTGTCGGATTTTGATAACTTTATTTTTATCTGAAAGAAGAAGACTTCATACAGGATGGATCAAAATCCGATTTTTATTTTATTTAAATTAATGGTACATTATAATTTATAAAAAATTGCTTAATTAATAATTTGTATTATTTTTGAAAAAATATAAAGACCTTATACTAGTAGTATAAGGTCTATAGCATAAGCGTGCGCACGGGGGAGGCAGGGGAGGCCTAGGAGCTGCCTCCCCTGCGAGATTTTTCGTTTCCCCAAGATCTTATACATTAATACCTACCAAATTTTGATAATACATATTTAAATAATAATAATAATATTATGTTCAATATTGGTATAAGTACTGGTATGCTATTTGAAAATAGTAAATATATTTAATAATATTAAAATCGACAATAATATCATGTTATATTATATTATATTGACAGGACAGCTTCAAGTTTCAACTATAGTTACTCGTTTCTTCTTTGATAATACCGACTCTATCTAGTTGGTACTATGAAAGGTCAAAAGTTTTTCGGTAGTTTTCAAAGGCACCGCGACAAACAAAAGAAAAATTAAGAAAAAACAGGAATTTATACGCAAAATCGATTTAGGACAAAATCGATTTTGGTTTTTGGTGTAACTCTAAAATAAATTACTGTAGATATATGAAATTTTGACTGAATGTTTATATTAGCATTTTCTATTCACCATAGCATTTTCAAAATATTTTGACTTATTTTGAGCTGTTAAAGGACATCTTTCAATTTCCAATTTTTTTTAGGTTTTTATTCTATAAATATTAAAAAAAAATTTTTGTTGCGTAAAAAAACTTGAAAATTTAATAGAAGGCTCATAATATAATGTTTTCAAAAACAGATGAAAAATATTGAAAATCTATAGTCAAAATTTTTTTTATATAAGCATTTAAAGTTTAATATTGACAAAATACCGTAAAATGTACAACAATTATTTTGAGTTCCAAATTCATAAAAAATTTTCTATTTAAATCTAAGATTTTAAAATGTAATACAAGATTCCCCATAAGTTTTTCTACATTTATCAAAAAAAAAAATGTCTACAAACAAATCAAATTAAATTTCTAAGAGCGTTTGAAGTTCATATTTTTACAACATAGGATATTCACTTGATTTCTCATGTAGCGATTTTCTTATTTAGTGGAAATTCAAATTTAACACCATCCAATACAGTGACCCTGCACTTGTAATTTACTGTAGAGAAGAGCGACACTCACTTGCCCACCTTTTTTTATTTATATATAGGTATTCTTAATAATTTTTTATTGCGTCTTCTTGATTGTCAAAGATATTATTAAAAAGGACTTATTGAAAAGAAAACTCTTTTGGTAATTTTATGTTTAACCTAACTCTTAACAGTAAACCGTATAGAACAATATCACGGTTTAATAGAACCATATACTTGATTTTATGGGAGGATTTATTTAAATTATCGTTGCTTCATATCAAGCTGGGAAAAAATCGGGGGAGGTGTTTGGAGTCTGGACCTTCTTAGCTAACCTAACCTTATAAGGTATTGCCTCCCCTGCCAAGAAGACCTGCGCACGCTTATGGTCTATAGTTATTTTACATGTTCCCTGTTACAGATCCACCCCCCGCCGGCCTGACAATTGATAAGCTTTCAATCGCCAATAGCCGTGATAACCACTAGCCACTAGGGGTTTTTATTACAGCCACGGTTTAAGATAATTTTTTTCTTTTGCAAGTGAATATCATTCTTGTTTTGACATAATGCGTTATGATACATTTGGTTAATATTTGACTGTGTATTGAGTAACCAACCTTTGTCAAAAATGTTGTTTATATATTTCTTCAATAACTACAAATTATGTTAGAAAAATATATATGAAGTTTTTAAATTGAAATACAAATTGCAAACATGATCTTTTACTGGAACAGATACCTAGTTATATATAGTTAGATATTTTACAGTATAATCTAGTACAGTGCTTCTCAAATTTTTTTGACATGAGGCTCTTTAAATTTAATGTAAAACTGTCAAGGCCCCTTAATCAAAATTATTAATTGTTTTTTCTAAATTAGGTAAATACTAAAATTACATGTACAATTTCAAACAGATAAATTATTAAAATGCATGGTAAATTAATGTTTTAATATACCTTTGAGAAATATTAATAATAGTATTCAAATTTAAGTATTTAAACTTTTTCCATGAACACTTAAAGTCTAAAGAAAATAAGCATTGATTTAGGATGACCATAAAAGTCTATCAACCATTTAGCACATAGATATGTTTCTATCCCCAGGGCCTCAGTTATAATATATAATAATATATAGGTAATAACATTTATTTTATAATAATATACTATAAATACTATGAATAGTTCATATTATAAAATCAATGGTGATAGGTACAACTGAGTAATAAATGCTTATAAAAAGATATTTAAAATATATGCAACACTAGGTAATATATGAATACTAGTATAATACTAGTACTAGTATTATGAATTATATTTAAAATCAATATATTAATTAATAATTAATAATTATTATTTGTTAATTATAACACTTTGAAAGCATTATGTATGATAATTTAGTGAATTAACTCTTACATTTTTCATATATTTTTTTTTTAATAGGAAATTTAAAAATGACAATTTAGTTAATTTAGTTAATTATATTTAATAATATTAAAGTTGTATTTGATAAAAAAAAAGTATTTAAATACATGTATACAAATAATTTAGAACATAGAAGTCATTATGCAATGAAAAATTTTGAATTTTATTCCTTAAATCATAATATATTTTAAATTTTCTAGTTTTGGTGTACTAAAGTGTTCGTTTTTCGGCCTCTTTAGGACATATAACGCTCTCAGTGGTGACGACTATCTGTAGTAAAATTTTCAATCAAGTTTTCAAACAAGTGACGACACCTTATCAATACACCTTGGATATATCTTAAACCATGATTACAGCAGATAAACATAGGCAGTGTTCCAAACGATTATTATATGGTATTTTTATCCATATTTATTAGGTTTGTTCCAACAGAGAATTTGTGATTAGTTGCCGACTGATCCATGATTGATTTACGGCTCCCAGTCCGGTCAGGAATCCGGGGACTGTTTTGACTGTCAATAACCACTAACCAGTCATAAACTGGTCTGATAACGTATTGGAACAACCATCTGACAGTTTGAGTTTGCGTTTTAGGCGGGTTGGAACGGAAAGGTCTACTGCGCATGCTCCCGACAGTTCTATAATAGTTTGACCGTGTGTTAGAACAAATCTAATATTATTTACTAATAAAATAAAAACCCAAATTAATAATTATCTTATGAATAAAGCAATGCGGAGAAAAATGAGGTAAATACTCAACACCTAGAAATAATGAAATTTGTGGCAAACTGGAATGCTTAGTGCTCGGATGTCTGCATAATATTTCAGGTGAATACATTTTTTTTTATCAAATTTAATGAATTATGTAATTTCAAGAATAGTACTAACCTGTTTTACAATTTATATTGTTAACATTATTATGTCTTACAATTTGTTTAACTAATATTCAGGGTCCGTTGGAAATCTATGCAGATGGATGTTCGGGTCTCTGGCTTAATCTTTCCTTTTACTTCCATTCATGTGCACAAACTGACATGATGTAATTTAATAAAAAACAATAAACAACTCAGTGAATTCAAGTCAAAATTTTTTTCAAATTTACTTGAGAATCATACATATTGGCAATTACAATTTTCATCGATATCCATAACATGATAAAAAAAAATTATCATAATATTTTATCCATAGATATACAAAACTACTATATATGAATATATCTATGATTTTATGACTCATGTTATGATAGAATAAGTCAAACACTATATTTGGGCAACATCAAGTAAAACTCATTGGTTGCTGACAGAACATAGTACTTTTCTACCCCCTGTGAACAAAAAACTAAACAATAATAATTTCCCAACAATTATTTTTATTGTTTTTAGATTTTTTTATACAAACACAACGTATCCCTACTTTGAGGACAAGTTCTTGTTTAATATATTATACAAAATTATCAAATATGATTTTTTTTCCATTCTGCTTTTAGTTTTCTGTCGTTACTTAGATAAGTAGGAACAAAACATTTGTTAGGCATATTTAAGCAAAATTAAACCATTTTAAAAGAATAATAAATATAAGGTACTAATGAATAATTATAAATAAGTCAAAAATGTTTATCGATATGTTAATTTTTATTATTTCACATTGTTATATAAAATATACAAATACAAGTACGTACCAATAAATATAAATACAATAATACCTACATACACTTATTTTAACATTTCATCCAGATAAGATAATTAGGTATCTCCTTATAATAATGTCTTTATTAGGTACATTTTTTTTCTTGTTTTATAATACAAAGTTTCATAGCTACAACACATAATAATTTACAATTCAAATAAATAAAAAAAAAAAAATACATGATAATATACAAAATAAAACCAACATTTTTTCTTTTATTTCTCTATTCACAATAATTTACTCTTGTTACTTTAATATTGATAGGTTCATAAAACCTGAACTGAAAAAAACTCTGTTAAATTTTAGATATAGATCTATTCATAATAAAATATTGAAATATGCTATTTTTATAATCTTTTTATTTATTTATTTATTTAAATACAAAATGAGTTTGCACCCAAGTAAATAAGGTACATAATATATTATATAACATATCTATCTGGTATTATAAACTAAAGAAAGATATATGAAATTCATCAAGATATTGGAAGTAATTGGACTTCTTCGATCTTTCTTGACCTTCTTTTGAAGGTGTCATAAATTCTATTTTCTCTTTCCAACTACATATTATAAAAATGTAAGAAAACGTGTAAAATAATTTTGTTAACATACATATTTTATTCAAACCATTTATAAAATATATGGTGTAATATATATGATGTAGAATTCCAGGTTGCGTATGTTTATGGGTGTGTTTTAAAAATGTATTGTATGATAATAACTTTCGACTGATAACAATTATCTAAAACATCAACAGCCAATACGCTATACACATACAAATATACAATAAAGACCTTTTAATTTTACTGACATTAACACTAATAACAGTCTTTTTTTCTAAAATGGTTAGAAAGTGTGTCGTGTGTGATGTAAAATATGAACCTAATAGCGAAATAAAATTTCATGCGTAACTATTCTTTGTTTTACCTATATTTATTGTTTTGTCAATGATTTATGATTGTGTTATTCAATTAAGGTTTCCTAAAGAGTAAAGATGAATCACGTAAGGGTGAGTGGAAGAAAGCTTGTGAGATCAATTTATGTTTGTCAACATCCAGAGTATGTTCATATCATTTTTTACCAGCAGATTATGAATTAAGTGGACTTTTGAAAAGAGATGCTCTTCTATGGTATTAATTTTAACTTAAATAACTTAATATTAATCTGATTTTTTGAGTGGATATAAAATATCAAATGTATCTTTGAAAATAACTGTTCTGTATGTACCTACTTTATCTTTTTTTTTTATAATCTATACTTTATTTTTCCAGTAAATAAAATGTATTAATAAATCAGGAAAATTAAACAGCTACTATTACAGATACAAATATTAAAAATCATTCTGGTAACCATGATTTTGAAGAATCACGTCTTGAATCTGAAATCTTTGTTACTCCCAGGTAATGTTTTGTTTTAACCAGTGCTCGATATGGACCGGAACAGCATTCCGGTTTGTAATATAATCAATGCGTCCGTTCCGGTTGGTTAAAATTAAAATTTAAGAGTTTTGGTTAGTAAAATTCGACAGTATCACAATTTAGAGGATTAAAATTCTAAAATTTCTTTTTGACAAAATATAATAATAATATACTTAATATAGAGAAAAGTATTTTCAAAAGCGTAATATCACTCTTGTAGAAGCCGACAAGGCTATTAGAATAACAATTAGAGCATTTGATTCGATGGTAAGTGAGGCTGGACATAAATTAGCCGGCGCTAAGAAAGCAATTGGATTTAATATTTATAAAAATGTTACCATTCATAATGGGAGGGTAAAACAAATTAATACGATCCAACTATACAGAGGTTTAGCAAATAATTTAAGAAATCGGGTGATAATAACTAATTCATCACATGTCAGTCAACATGAAAAACATCAACAGAAGAACATATTTAATTATACAGATTTACTCGATAGTCTTAGACTGTAATAAACAGTTTTCTACTCCATCAAGTTTAATAAGGCATGAAAAGATACATACCCGTGTTAAATCGTATAAATGTGATAAGTAGCTGTGTAAAATCTTTTTCTCACAAATCAATTTTAAGAAGCATAAAAAGACACATGGCGGTTTAAAGTTGTTCAAATGTGATATCTGTGCTGAGACATTTAAAAGGAAAACTAATTTAAAAAGTAACTACAATTATGCATGAGTGCATAGTGTACGTACTATGTATATGGTATAAGTCATAATTATAACAACGTTATTCTAATACGTAAGTATAAATGAAAAATATATAATTTAAAAATAGACCCAGACTTCACCAAGAGTATCAGTATCACACATAAAAATGTGTGCGACAAATCCTTTGGCTCAATGTTTAAAGGAATCTAAGCAATCAAGATGGCGAACGACAAGATCGAGAAAATTAATTTTAATCTGGAAACAAGAGTTGAGAGTCGAAATGATATTGATATGATTGTCAAGGATTTTGATGCGATAATGATTTACATTATGGAGAAATATATCATTTTGCGACTCACTGACACCAGTATAAGAGCTGTTGGCCCAAAAATATTATAAGGAACGGCCTTTGAAGTAGTTAAAGGCGTGATGGCCAGATTGAGTTTGTTTGACGGAGTTGATGCAACGCTTTATTGCGGAACAAAGTGCATTGGTACAGTTCACGATTCAGCCTTGAATGACGTTACTGATTACCTGATTTTGCCATTTTAATGACTAGGGAGGAAATAGACCAAAGGTATGATAAAAGAAAAAGAAGAAGAGAAGAACGCGAGAGCGGAAGGTTTTCCATACCTGTGAAAGGACGAACGTCAACAACTGTAACGGCCACTAGCGTCTCGAAGAACTCAACTCCCAGCGGAAATAAGCAGGTCAATACTGATCGTCGGAACGCACAGAAAAAAGAAGAAGCCTCGGCTTGAAGCACTCGTGAATAATATGAGACCAGGCAATAGCGACGTTGTCAATTGGGAAGGCTGCAGAGTTGAGCTTCGGGAACGCCTGGGACGATCTCCAGTTGCGACTGATATGCCGGATATCTTGTGTGGTCCTTCCGACGGATCATAGGATAAGGTTACAGCTCTAAATGAAGCCAAAGAGACTTTTAGACTATTTTATAAAATTGTGGAAGACATCTTCACACTAAAGGAGATTGAAGAGAGAGCTCGACAAGCTGCGGATAATGCGGTTAATGGATGAACCTCAGTTCGGGAAATCGAGAGCGGTTGACGAAGAGGAGGGCACCAGTACGAGTATTCCTGGACAACATGTTTAATTACTGGGAGTATAGTACAGGTTCGTCCTGACTATGCTCCTGTAGCCGATTGTAAAAATATTGTGAGGCATCATGGGACGTTGGTAGACATACAACCACGTTTCATGCAAGCCCAAAACAAAGCTGTGTATATTTTTTTTATTATTAAATAAACGATGCTGCATGGGAGTTAAGCAATGTGAAAACAGTTATTTGGCTCCCATGTAGTGATTAAACTCGGAAAAAACGCCTCTCATGTAGTGGTTATACATGGATAAAAAAAAAAGGCAATAGTGACGAAGACGATGACCAGACCTTGTTTTAAACATGATTAAAACATTATGTCTTAAACATAACAACCCTGGGCATAGTGTATGTACTATGTATATTGTATAAGTCATAATTATAACCAGTGCTCGAATTGGAGGGGTGCGCAGGGGTGCAGAGCTCCCCTACTACTTTTATTTTTTTTTTTTGCATACCCATACTATTTTTTTTTACTTGAATGGGGGGGTCGGTACAAACAAATGTCCGAAATAATTTTTATTAAAATGTATTAAAAAATGTATTATTAATTGACTTCAACTAATGTCAATTATATAACAAGTTTACTATTTTTGATATTAGTTTATTAATTAATTATAATATCCCCCTGTGTTTTGCCTATATAGTCAGTAGTTCACAGATCATAGATCATATACAAGTAAGTTATTTAAGGCACAGATACTGATGTGTGTTATAGTACTATCTTAAATTGTGTTCCGAATGAAATGTTATCAGTTTTAACTGCTAAATATATAATTGCCTCTCACATAGGGTACATGAAATCTTACAATCTTTACGCAAGTATGTAGTTTTAGCTACTACTAAAACAAGTAGGTATTAATACAATCATGTATTTCAATGCTTTGTTCCCTAATTTCATGGAAACAAATAAAGATAGTGTTATAAGATAAATAAAATCCACCATTTTAGAACTCCTAGTGGATTATATTTATACTTCAACCGGACATTGTAAGAACGACTTTTAATAAACTTTATTTATTCGGGAAAAATCATAGTCACCAAAAAATAATGTACAGGTATAACATATAAATATTTTATTTGTGATAGATAAACACCTTCCTATCTTTAGATGACAAATACAGGTGTTAAACCTATAATATTTCATGTGAATGTGGTGAATCCACATATTAACATATAATTGCCTCTCACACACTCAGGGTATATGAAATATTGCAATGCTTACGCAAATGTGAAATTTTAGTAATTCCCAGTGGAATATATTTATACTGGTGAAATTATAGTCACTGAACATAATGTAGAAGTATAATATAAAAATATTTGATTTGTGATAGATAAACACCTACCCATCTTTAGATGACAAATACAGATGTTAAACCTATAATATATCATGTGAAAGTGATGAATCCACATAATATATAATTGCCTCTCACACACTCAGGGTATATGAAAAATTGCAATCCTTATGCAAATGTGAAATTTTAGTGGTTAGCGAAATAAAAAAATATTAATAGAATATTGTGTTTTTAGAGATGGAGTTATATTATGTAGGTACCTAATGCTGAGTTGAAAACAGATGACGGTACAATAGTATGTGGACATAAAATTGATTTGGTATCAGGGAATCTATATTTCAATGCAATGTACTCTAATTTCAATGAAAAACATAAAGATTGTATTATAAGAGAATTAGATTCTATTGCCTTACAACACTTATGGTTATTCTTACAATGTCTGGTTGAGTGACGGTTAACGCTAATTGACTGATAATAGATCTTATTAACCGCAGAATTCTGCCGGTTATGTGTCCGTTAACTTCAACCGGACATTGTAAGAACAGCGCTTAATAGACTTTATTTATTCCGGGAAAATCATAGTCACTGAACAAAATGTACAGATATAAATAAATGTATAAATATTTCATTTGTGATATATAGATGATAAATACAGATGTGTAGTAACCATGTAATGATATCTACATCATTGCGCAAACACAGCTTAATGATTCAATATCATCATAATACTATTAAATATGTTATTACCAAAAACCACAATAAATACCTGCACCCACTGATAATACCTGTACACTGATATTATTCAAAATGTACAAAAACTGTACTGTAAACGAGATGATGGTGTTACTGACCGTAGATTTTTTATAGTGTAAAGAGAGATAGACCTACGTTACTTCCAATTATTCAACATGAAGTAGAAGTTGGATCAATTATTCACTCGGACGAATGGAAGGCTTACAGCAATTTAAGTGACCACGGCTATGTGCATAAAACTGTAAACCACCAGCTCCACTTCATTGATCCCGAAACAGGGGCCAATACCCAATATATAGTCGTCGAGACGTGTCAAAGTAAAATATGGCATAAAAACACGTGGTGCCACTAACTTATTAGAACGGCAGTTGATGGAAGAGTGGTGGCGTTCACTCAATGTATCAAAGAATCTTTTTGACCAGTTTTTTGAAGACATGAAAAAAAGTTCTTTAATGTAATAATGCCCAGATACCCGGACAACACCTTAAATCTATACATTGCAGGTTGGAAAATTGTAGATAACATACAACACCAACACACAATTGTGGTAGATACATTTTTCAAGTAGATAGCATATGACGCGAGTTCCAAAAATGTCATATGCGAGGAGAAAAGCGATGACAATGATTGGAAGGACATTGATGACAATACATAGTACACATAGCACTATAGTGGTCTTCAACAGTACGCCATAGATTCAGAATAGTCCGCCACTCTTGTACAGACGTACCAATGGATTCGATACATACAATGATAGTCAATTTCCTACAGGAATACCCAGACTTTATCAACGTATTTGACACATCGTTCCGCACCCAGTGCTCCACAGCACCAATCCGCGAGATTCTAGCCTTGACGCTCACACACGATGACAATAATAATAGTATATAATTATATTAGTATATTAATAATAATAGTAATTAAAATAATTATAAATAGATGGTGACAATAATGAATTCCTATAAAATAAGTTTTCATTACGTACTGGAGAACTTATAAGAGAGCAAACCGAGGGATAAACCACTATGCTAATCAGTGTACAAAATTTTGTTAATCATGATAATCTTAAGATAATCATGATATTCTTGTGATAATCATGATAATCTTTGTTAATCACACAGATTTCTATATAAAAATATAATATAGATATCTATTATGTGGTCAATCATTATTAAATTTTGATTATCATAAATTTATAGGAATTTTACTTTCATATGAACCCATGAACTTAATATGTACCATGGATGAATTGCGGAATAAAAATCCCCGGGAACAAAAAACCCCCAATGAACGACCCAGAAAAAAAAATTCTGAGACTACAGTATTACTTATCGATTTTTTTTTATAAATAGGTAATGATACTAAGTACATAATTATTATAATCATTGATTTTTATTTAAAAATATATTATATTTTATATCAAGATAGTTAATTTAATTTAATTTGTATGTAATAATTATTTCGATTTTTTTATATAGGTTATGATACTAAGTACATAATCATAATCATTGCATTTTTTTTTAAATAAATTATTTTAAATATTGTTATGTATAAAATATAGTATACCGGACTTTTTTACCGTGATTCACTAATTTTCACCCTCCTAATTCCCCCACCAGGGAAGTTGTTCAAACGGGGATTTTTAGATTTGCTGTGGCAATGTAAAGACTGTGCAAAATCACAAGGAAATGTAAATTTATAACAAAAAAAATCACGATATTAATTGAAAATTTTGACGATTGAATCGATGAAAAGTTTTTACAAAATCCTTTGTATCTGGGATTTTATAATTTTATTTTTTATTTTATTAGTTGGTAAAAAGTTATGTTTTTATGTTTGATTTGTTACAAAATTATATATTATATTGAGTTATGTTTGGATTTTAATTTATTTGAATAATTTGCATTACCTAACCTAGTATTATCATTAATCATGTTAAAATAAAATTGTTTATATTAATTTCATGAAATGTTTATGTTTCCTATTAGGTGGCTCTATTTTTTATACTTTATTCAATATGAACTATGAAGTATCTAATAGTGACTGAAGTAAAGTAAAATAGTAAAGTAGGTATAATACTGATCTCAGACAAGGTTACTTCTAAAGTGAAATAGAGGATATAGTTTTGATTTTTTTTTTTTTACTAATTTATTATTAAAAATCAAAACTATTCAGTTGTCAAAGTAAATATATTTAGTAATGTAGGTACCTACATATTTTTAAGAATGAGAAATAATAAAATGGCAAGTAAAGAAATATATGTTTTTTTTTTTATTAAGGGGATTACATTCAAAATAAAAAACTGACTTTTAGACCAAAAAGACAGACAAAATTGGAGGAATTTGGTGTGAGGGATTTTAATTTTGAAAACGGGTCATGATTGATTAACAAGTTCACTAGGTTTCAATCAATTCTATTTTTAATATTCCAATTATTGTTAGTGTCATGATGCGTATTAATGAGTTAATATAAATACAAAAATATTATATTTTTATTCATGGATGTCACAGCTGAAAAAATAGATATTCAAAATCACCTTGATGGAAACCTATTCAACTTGATAATCAATGAAAATCACTTTTAAAAATTGAAATTCGTCAAACCAAATTCCTTCAGTTTTGTCTGGCTTTTTGGTCTAAAACCATTTTTTTTTATCGACTGCACCCTCTAAGATTTATTTTATGATAGGGAATTTAAATGTTATTATTAAATATTATTTAAAAATATTAAAATAAATGAAGTTTATCTCAAAGTTCATGTTTAGATTGGTCAATTTTACATTAGTTTTAACTTTTGACAAATCTGACTGGAGTCCCTTTAAATAATATGTTAAAATATTAAGCACATAAATAAATGTTTCAAATAAATTTACTGTAATAGATCCATACACCATAAAGAAACCTTGAAGGAAACTATTGCATATGCGAGTGCATATGTTACAGACCAGTGCTTCTCCAGCTTTTTTTTTTACAAAACCCTAACTTAGATTGTAAAAATAGAGACACACTTAATTTTTTTTAAAAGCAACACTTAAAAGCCTAATTGTAAATTCAGAATGAGACCATCGAGCAAACTCAATTTTTAAAATGGGAGAACAACTCAAAATTGTCTACAAGGGAGCAAACTCAAGTAAGACATGACAATTTTTTATTTTATTTATGTATCTTTTAGTACCTATGTGATTATAAATTATTGTGTATGAGGAATATTTAAGATATAGATGTTGTATCATGTTAATAATGTTGTACCTATACCTACGCAAAATATTACATAGGTACTTAATAGTTATAAATAAGAGGTTATGTTATATATTAAATTTGAAATGCCGATTGGGTTCTTCATACCTGTAAGTACGACCCGTTGAAAAACAGGGAAATGATCCCGTGAGCCAACCTGAGTTTATACGATTGTTGTTTACCCGAGTCCCAAAAAGTCTACTGTTTGTATTCTGAAGTGTTCAAGGCCATAGTCACCCGATTCATGTAGTGTCATACGCCGATGTCTTGACCTGCTGAACGCTGGTGTGCTCAGCCGTGCTGAAGAACTGGTTGAGGCGTTAATACACCTGGCCGCTGGATCGCGTACCGCACTGGGAACTCGGAGGCGCCATTGCATGTTACAGAGTAAAACTGTGTGGACCGCGACAATTATAGGCCGTTCAAGTCATGAGAGGCCGCGCTGACTGAAAATAGTTTAAAGTTTAAGAAATGGAGACTATAAAATAAAAAAACTATGCACGGAATAAAAACGTACCCAAGGGCTGCCAGTTTGTAAGTGTGCTGCCGAAGTATGGAAAACCCGGCGGGCCGAATTTGCCCATTCGGCCATGCCGTTGCCCAACGGACATCGGGAACGTCGAGACAAATTGAAAACCCACCTAGGCCAACAAATAACAATGGCAAGTGTCGGTGGCGGTGGACGGATTTTCCGGTGAACCCGAGCGGAGCGGACGCGATATGATGCGAACAACCCGGCACCAGTGGTCAACGGGTGGCGCGGGTACCGAACACAAACCACGAGGGCGAACGTATGGCCACTATCCGGCGAACACGCGCGGATGCAAAACGGACAGACTTATACCGTGCGACCAGCCGAGCATGAAGGTGAACAAAACGAGGCGGACGTAAAACGTCGACGCACATGGTTCCATGTTCCATGATCCGTTCGGATCGTCCGGTGGACGCGAAATTGCGAACGACCCGAAACCGAGGTTGAAGGTTGAAACATGACAAAATATATTTTAAAACTAAAATGTTTATAATATTTTGTCACGGCCCACATGTTGTACTGTCAGTCGTTCAAGATGGCGGACGGCGGTGCTGGCCGCCTGGTGCACAGCACGGAAGCAATGGCTGGCACCGTGCCGGACGTCACGCGAGGCCGTAATCATGGCCAAATAACACGGCCGTAATAATGTGAAAAGTGAACGCGAACTGCGAAGTGCGAACCAGCCGGCCGTCGGCGGGTAGCGACGGTTAGCGGTGCGACGCTAGCACCATGAACATATTCTAAGAAAAGAGGGGGACGACGATGAAACAAAAAACGTCGAACCAAATACGGACACGTACTCTAACGGACAGCGCTTCCCTCGCCGCCCTGCCATGCTGCCTAATATGGTTGATTCAGACGACATAAGTATAACTGAGAGAGAAAACAAACGTTTAAACATATGAACATAATATGAGAGAGAATAAAACATGTTTTGGGCTATAATAATATCATGTTCAAGCGACTGGCACACTGTAACGGCCAAAACCCATAGACCTTATACTCGGCGCGGAATAAGATCATGACCAGGCGGTGGGACCGATTAGCGTCCGTTACGCGCAGCCGATTTCTCATTGGCTCCATATACAAAGCCGGTAACTGCCACCATGGTGGGCGGTGCAGTAGAGGAAGTTGTTTTGAATGCGCGACTGGTCATGATCTTATTCTGCGCCGAGTATATTGAGAAGACAGATTAACACTGGGAGCGCTGTCGACGCCTATCGTACTGATGGTTGGGCGGGTTCCCCCCTACGTGGAGTCGGGCCTCGAGTCGGGAGATTGTATGTATTTTCCCGAAATTTCGCTTAAATTCTGCTTTAAGTGAAGTGTATTTGAATGTATTTGATAATATTAGTAGAAATTATACTTACCAATGTATACAGTTAGCTATAAAAGCGTATAAAGTTTCGATAACAAAATTAATTTCTTATAAAAAGTAAAATTACCAACTTAAAACTATATCTATACATCCCGAATCGGAAGGTACAAATTGTTTCCACCAGAGCGCGTTTTGTTAATCTGCTTCCCCAATACTTTAGTATAAGGTATTAAGGTCTATGCCAAAACCTCTCTTTCTCTTTCAACAATCCCGTCTGGTGATTTCTCTCTCCATGTGCTGTCGATTTTAGTTTATACCACCGCGGTTGTAAATATCTTTTTAGGTCTATAAAAACGGACGGACTTTTTATCATTAAAACACCTTTACAATTATTATTGATAGATCTCGAGATTGTTATGGTATCATAGTTGCCCATTTTATGACTTAGTCGGTACTCCTTAACATTAACAATTAACATGAACAATATAGAAAAATATATTCCGATATATTATGCAAATTATTATAATAATATTATATACAATCTCGGGGGGCAATAATAACAATTTGATCGCCACTAATTTGGTACAGACTTTCGAGTGTCTAATTGTCGTATCAAGTATTTAGTTTTTGGTCAAACTTCGTGAATGTTCGACTCATAGACAATTAGAAAAAAGACGCCAGCAGTGACGGAAAGTTTTAACGCTGATGCCCAAACAGTACCTATTAGCTAAAAAATGAAACACTGCTAAATGGTAGACAATTAGCTTTTAATTTAATCGAACATTTTCAAAATTAATATAGTACTATACGCCTACACCACGATTTAAGATAGTATGGTTGCCCAACAAGTTATGATAGGTCATGGATGACAAGAGAAATGAATCCAGATACCACTACTATAGCGTACTAATTTCCTTCACAAATCGCTATTGTCTATTCCCCCAAGATTTAGGAGAAGAAAAATTATTTATTAACAGTGTTTTAAAAGAAGTCAAAAAGTACAACGCATTTTATTTAGTGTTTTATTATTTTAATATCAAAACTAGTATTATTGTTTTGACTACTTATCGTGTACACAGACTACAGACACAAAAAAATAAAAGATAAGTAAAATATAAATACAAAATAAAAAAAAAACACACATCATCATTGTAAAATTAATACATTCATTGCTCCGCTTAAAATCTAAAATTGAACATTTTATACAATATTATTAAATAATTATTTGAAATTTATGGTGAATTTGATTAATTTTATCAAAATTTGAACTTATAAATTATAAAAAAAATTAAGCTGATATATATCTTTAATATTTTTGAATGTTATTATAGGAATAAGAAACTTATGGTTGACCGTGAATTACATTTTTAAATTTTTTGACACAGAAAAATACTATTTATCGTTATTTATTGAAAAAAAACAACATGATAAATTTAATTTCTTACACCTATAAATAGCTCAAAAATATGTTAATTATTATTCTGTGCTCTCACCGTGAAGATAAAAAAAGAATACTAGGAAACAGACTCAATTTAACTGTTGCTTAAATGTAAAACCGTAAAACTGACTTTGGTAAAAAATTATTTTGGTCAAATGCTTTAAACGCTAATTTGAAATTTATTATTAAAATATTCTATGCATATTATATTGTAATAGTAACATACCAACATACTTAATCAGGGGTGGATTTACCCATAGGCCACCAGGACACGTGCCTATGGTGCAATATTTATTGAGGCGCATTTTTTTAGTTTAGTCACGTCGCAGTAACGTTTTAATTTATAAGCTATAATAACCTTGCAGTTAGAGTTAAATCCTGCGACCGGATCCCGCTGCGCCGCGCTGCCACCGTTAGAGGTTCGACATCGACACTCGACGAGGCAATTGCCGGCGTCGCGGTCGCCTATATTAATGCATGGGAGGTGGTATAATGGTGTGCGGCGTAAACACATACAATATTGTGAATGGCGCATGCGCAAAACGCAAGCCAAGCCAGTCAAATACACTGCCTCGGGCGGCCGCTTAGTATTCTTGTCTATGGGCGGCCGGGTACATTGTATACCTATAGCCGCTCTACTACCTATAGATGGCTCGCACAGTGCTTAGCAAGTAAATAAAATTATTTGTTATTAACTGGAATGACCCGCTTCACCCCGCACCCGGCACCACAATAAGTGTGCGCGAACAGCAAACTAGTACCTATATTCTTAGAATACTGGAATTAATTCTGGAAATCAGATGTCTTGATAAAGTAATTAATAATAATAAATATTGCGACGCTGGCACTGTTGCCCGTCTTCTGCATAGTGCCTACTGGTCAGAAATCTTATAGATTTCATCCAATTCAATTGTTTTAGTTTTGTTTTATTTCATGGAACATTACCCCCCCCCCACCCCCCCGTGGGAGCACGCCAATGTGCTAGTGTTGCAATGCCTAGGGGTGAAAAATTGTTAGTCCGTCTCTGTACTTAATTATGGTAAATCATTATAATAATATCGTAAATTATATTACCTACTGGTATTTATATTTTTAAGCTTTAATCTAGTAGTTTAGTTTTTTTGAAAAGGCGGTAAGACGTTATTTGTCCAAATAACTTGATTCGTATTATATAAAACTAACGTTCTCTTTATAATTTCAAGCTCTTCGGATACTGTACTTAGTCGGAACTTTAACAACATGTTTTCTTTTTCTAAAAGAAATAATTTCAATCCCATCTGAAAAAAATAATACACTGTCACTACTCACTGTATAAACATAGGTATAAATGTATAACACATTTATATTCACTATTGCCTATTTATTAATTAGGTAGGTATAATGTTATACCTAACCGCTTATAAGTGTATAACTGTATTAGGTAGCAATGTAGCATATGTACAAAAATTCAAATTATTATTTTTGGTATAATAATAATATTATACAAGAATACAGCTGATTTAGGCACGGGCCAAAAGCTGCAACAATTTAGGGATAGAAAATGCTAGCAAATTACTAAAAAGTAATTTCAACAAAATGTATACATTTTTATTCTTATTTAATATTTTATTGGCAGTATTCAAATAAGCGAATGGGTATTTGATAGGGGCAAATAGGGCACTTAGATATTTAGAATATAATATCTATGATTGTTCTCTAATGTTTATCTACACAATTAGGTAAACATTGATTTTTTTTACAAAAAAAATTACTTATCGTCGACTATTATATCATATATGGGTAGGTAGGTACTAAAACCATAATTGTTTGGCAGTATTGAATATTAAAACCAATTTGTTGTCAACTTTAAATTTTAACGATTAAGTTTATGCATGTCTTATTAAGGAAAGAATTATAAAAAAGAATTTGTAACTTAGTACCTATTTACTATTAATTAATAATATTTCTTTTTTTATAGATTTTAAATTATAACTATAACAGATTTTATATTCATATATATTTTACAAGTTTATTAGTTTAATGAAGCATGAGGTTAAAAGGTGGATAATTGGGAAGTGATTTCTGTTCGCGGGAAAAAAACTTAAAATATGCCACTGCAGAGTACTTGGAATTAACTTTTCTTAAAAGGATAGGTATTTACTGGTTTTTAACAACGTTTTCGAGTAATATAGTAAATTGATCTGCAGAATATTAAACTTTGGGCCTGAGTCCACTTCTCAAACACAAGTCACTAATAGCATACCATGTAACCCTTTTAGATAAAATGTATCCGCGTTTTCACCAAATATCTCAAACCACTTACTTAACTTAATGTGGGTTGTGTAATATAATAATAAATGTTAAAATAAAATAAATAAATACGTGAACATACTTAAAAAACAAATAAAAATATAACTTACTTCATTGTCTCTTCTACGTTTGGCTTCTCTGGACTTTTTAGCTGCCATGTTGTTCCTCTTTCTCTTTTCGTAATATTTAGCGTCTTTTTTTTCTCTGGGTGTATCTGTCTTCAGACGTCGAAGTTGCATCTGTTGCACACCATATATTTTACAATCACACACATAGCCATGTAATTTGTCATTTTCTATAAAAAAAATAATTAATTTGAATAATAAAATTCTAAAAAATATTCAACACATGCAATGAACTATGAAAAAATAATGATGCCTACTGCAATAGTTATTTTGTATGCTGCATGACTGACAATTATTTGTTCTCGAGTTATTTTGACCAAAACTCAATGAATCCATTCAGTTGCACGATTTTATATTTCGTTTTATAGAGTATACCTCCTATTGGAAACTGCCTTTTTGTTGCCAATAATAAACATTAAAATAAATACTTCTTAGCTATGAAAAGTTATTTTTAAATTTGTAATACTACATCAACCACTATATACATTATACAGGGTGATTCGTACCAATCGTGCATGCTCATTAATCATTGCTCACCCCCGTTTTTTCATCCAATAAATTAGTTCAAATTCTGTTTTTTGGAATTTTAAAGCATAGGTATTAAGGTACATAAATAAATAATAATACACTTATACACAATGACTTTATTTTCAAATATTTAGAGTTCGAACGAGTGATTTATGAGTTATTTAACTTTGTGTATAAAAGATATAATATTATAGATCCTTATAATAGGTTTGGAAGATATGGGAGCTAATGAGCTAGCTAGGTAGTATAATATGATGGTTTAAAATGGTAATCGTTAATCTATTAATATTTAATACTTACTAAAAAAATTCCGAGTATAATAATTAATAATTAATAAAACATACTAGATTGAGTACCTATTCTAGTGTCCCTACATAAATCATTAAAACCGATATAGATTTAATATATTATACATATTATATTAAACATATTTTATTGTTAACTACTAAACTGTAAAGGCTAGTTAAGTAATATATAAACGCAAACACATTTTTTTATGTTAGGTAATAATTGATAATATATACCTACTATATACAATAGCCATATAGGTTATAATATATGCAGACTTTTACTTGGAATTAGAAGCGTTAAACCTAGGTAGATAATAATATTTTAACAAATCATTGTCATTTAACTGCACTTTAACTTACTCAATCGCAAAATCGGTAAGCACGATTTCAGATGTATATCAGCAGTATTTTTAGTTGTATTACTACCTATATCAGATATTCATGAAAGACTGTTGACTGTCGTACATAACTATATGAAGGAAAGCAAATACTGGTAGATATACGAATTTGGGAATCAGCGGTAATGACTGCTCGTTTGGTAGCAATATTTTGCTTTAATTTGTATAACACTCATAAATATAAATGTATTTTTTTATCGTATCGCATATATTATTTTAACGTCATTTTTTACTCGTAAATAATTAAAATAATAATATCTATATAGTGTATAATATATAGGTACATAATTTTATATCATTGTGGTATTCAATGGTTATTGTGTCTATAAAAGGTGAGTGATTACTATATAGCCAGCTATAGGTGCATAATAATATGTCATTTTGCACGCGAACACAATAATTATCAGTCAAGAAACTAAACACCATAATCATTTGTAACCTAGTCCAAATTACACCCAGTACTAATTTCATAGGTAGTTTCAGGAATAGGCATTGTCTTGTGGTAATTTATTAAACCACTTTTTATATTGATATACCTAATATAACGTTATAACGACTATATTTCCCATCGTCTGCACTCTGCATGTACGCTGTACCGCCTGTTTCTACACAACGTTTATCGGCGGTGACATCGAAAAATAACACGAAATTTAATAATTACCAATCTACCCTATTTCTATTATAAATACGTATTGTGAGTTTTACAAATCACATAACATCTATCAAAAAAGATTCAATTTCGAAAACCCTGCAATTACGTTATATTATTATTTATTTTTACATATTGTATTAGCCATCCTAATATTATGCATTTATGCTAAACTGCTTACAACATACTAGAATATAATAGATACTTACATAATAATAGTGTAATATACCTACACCATATTTAACATGTATGTATAATTATATTCAGTGCCCCATAATCAAATAATCAATAATATTTGTTATCTTTCTCAAAAAATAATTTTAATAACAACTTATTATTTAATTGTATTACTCCATGCATATTGGTATTATTATTTATGATTCTGGTGTAAAGTTACGAGGACTGATGACTGATGAGTAGGTATAGGGCTGGGATTCGATGCACTTTCAAGGCCGTCCCAACGATTTGCGGGGCCCGGGGCAGAGTAAAATTGCGGGGCCTAAAATGTCATTATCGCATATGAGAGCTATACTCCCCAAATTTGAAACTCAAATGTGCGCAAATAATCTTAACAATTATAGTACCTTGCACCTACAACAACATGAATAAGTAAATTAACTAATAACGCACCATGTCATATAATCAAACTTAATATAATATAATAAATAAAAGTTATCAAAAAAATATTGACAAAATAAGACAACAAATATAAAATATAGCAATAGGCACAATATTGCAATATAAAAATATATTAAAAATTAACTTTTCTACTCTTTATATCCACGAATTGATCAATAATATCATTATATTTTAATTGGTCAGCAATTTCTTTTTCGATAGAGATTATAGCTAAATTTGTGACTTTTTCTTGTGACAACGTGCTTCGGAGATAGTTTTTTTTATTAATTTCAGCTTTGAAAAAGATCGTTCTGCTGAAGCAGTAGTTACAGGCATAGTTAACAATATTCTTAATACTATGGACACATTGCAGTAAATGTCATCAACGCTGTAACTAAATATTTTTTCTGGAACTTTTAGTGGTGACGTGTCTTCTTCAATAATCTCACAAAGAATGACCATTTATATGTTTATTAATCAATTAAACATTTATTAATTCATCGA
>NC_042495.1:90387772-90394767 GCF_005508785.2 Acyrthosiphon pisum
TCATTTGTGTCATCAACTTCTAACAGATTTTGAATATCCATACAATTTTTCATTAAATCATCTTTATTCATTTTAGAAATATTTTAAAATTTTATAATTTATAAAATATAATAAAATATAAATACTATAAATAACATTTTATTGTTCCATTCTATTATATAGATTTATATATTATATATAAATCTATATAATAGATTTATTTATATATAATATATTTATATATATAGAAATATACAATCAATAATTGAAGATTATAGAAATATTTAGAAAACAATTTTAAATTAAGAATAAAGACTACCTAATAGGTACCTAAATAATATTGTAAATTGTAATTTTATTTGTTGTAAAAAAATTGTTGTCTCTCTCTAGCATCTTTCCTCTGGATTACGGTCTTAATAGTCTTATAATATAAAACCGTGCTCTGGATGATATTTAGGTATTATTTTATCATAGATAATATATAATATTAATACCACGAACTACTACATGTAGTAGTTCGTGATTAATACATTATACAAAATATTAATATATTATATTGTCACAGATGGTAATAATTATACACACAAATTTTAATTTTATTTCCGAGTTTTCAACCCAAAGCCATTGATTATAGTATCAATAACCACATAATTTTTATCATAGAATAGATACTATTATCAATATTTTTATCTGTTTTTTTTTAAACAATGCTTTCATTATTTTTGTTTTGAAATTTTAAAGTTGGTTTTCAATTTATAAAACCATATGAAACTAAGAATTGAATAGTTTTTATAACAAGTTTCTATCATGTCGAAAATATTTACCCCAACTAATCAAATTCGTCTTACTAATGTAGCTGTCGTTCGGATGAAAAAAAACGGTAAACGATTCGAAATAGCGTGCTATAAGAATAAAGTAGTTTCGTGGAGGAATGGCATGTATGTTAACACCGTCTAAAATACTTGTTGTTTGACAAAATTAAATTTCTTCTTTTGCTTCTATAGTGAAAAAGATATTGATGAGGTGTTACAAACACATTCGGTGTTCACTAACGTATCCAAAGGCCAAGTGGCCAAAAAAGAGGATTTACAAAAGATTTTCGACACAGATAACTCGACGGATATTTGCAAACATATATTAGAGAAAGGAGAGTTACAGATTTCTGATAAAGAAAGATCAGCTCAATTGGATGCGTCTTATAAAGATATTGCCACTATTGTTGCGGGTAATAAATAAATAATAAAATTAACTTAAAACATACATTTTAATATTGAATAATATTTGTATTTATAGATAAATGTGTTAACCCTGAAACAAAGAGACCATATTCTGTAACTATGATAGAAAAAGCAATGAAAGATGTACATTATTCAGTAAAACCGAATCGAAACTCTAAACAACAAGTAAATACTAATTGCTTGACAGACTACAATCTCTTATAATCAATAAACATGTTTTGAACAGGCTCTTGATGTCATTCGTTTAATCAAGACTGTACTTCCGCTTGATAGAGCTATGATGAGGCTCAAAGTCGAATCAACGAGCAAAGATGCAAAAAAATTGAAGGAAAAATTTGTTGCTCTAGCATCGTCTGTAGAGTCTGAAAATTGGGACTCCGGAGAAATTACTTTGGTACTACGAATAATATTATTACTATATTTACTCACATAAAATCTTTAAAAAATATTAACGTGTTAACTGTATTGTTATGTAGGTACTACTTATTGATCCTGGAAATTATAGACAAATAGATGAACTAGTGAGATCAGATTCTAAAGGTACTACTCAAATGGAAGTTCTTAGTTTAAAAGAAGTTGTAGAAGGAGACACTTTTTTAGATTAAAGGCTTTATGTTATTATCTTGTGTAAAAACTTAATCAACTATCATTTATGTATTACTGTTGTATATTTTTTTGAAGAACTGATAATTTATAATTGGTTATTTTATTAAATTTAAAAACATTGATAAATTTCTATATACAGTTAATATCATAGACTATATACTATTATATGTACTATGTCTATAGTTAATACAATGTATATGTTTATATAATATCATTGAGTATTTATTTTTACAACATAATATATACCCAATGATAATATCTGAAAATGCAAAGATAATAATAAAACCTCTTAATATTAAAAACAAATCAATTTAATATAGTTTTAAATTTTTGAATTTGTTCCTGCTACTGTCTTGAATTTTCACCACATCATAGTCTTGGCCTTGTTTCCATAAATACTATTTTTCAAACAATAGAAACATAATTTTAATATTTTTTAGTTGTATAAAATGTTAATTGAATTTGTCGAAATTGATTAACTTAAAATATTAGAGGAAAAAAAACAATTTTTGTAAGGTAATGGGTATCATCCCCCCTATTACAGTCGCCTGTGGTCCCCTCTTAATATTCAATGATTCAAAAAAATTAAATCTATTTTGTGAAATTATCGTGAACCCATTATACTTTTAAATGCACCTCAATACCGTATATTTAAAAATATTTCTTCTGTGATTTTTTTTATAAATGTCAATGGTCTTTCTTATCTGGAAGGTGTGTTATTATATTGAATCCATTATCATTTTAATTTACAATAACGAAAGCAAATTACTTAAGTTGGTTTAAATTTAAAATTTTTATGTTTATCCTAAATTTCTAAATTATAATTAGTTTTTAATTCATAAAAATGAATGCGCTACAAAATATATTTAACTGGAATTTTAAATAAATAATTGGAAAAAAGGTACCTATTTAAAATGAACTATATAGGGTATAACAGATAGAACTGAATTTTGGAATAACTTTTGTTCTAATCAATATTAAAATTTTTTTTATATATATAATTTATAGTCACTTGCGCTACACGTATATTAAACAAAAAATTATTTTTATTTTGAACACTGAAAATAAAAAATTTACATTTTGATTTACATTTTTTTGGATATATTCAAAATAGCCAATTTGTGAATCTGATTATAAGAATAATTTTGATAGTAAAAACATTTATCTAAGTTATCAAGTAGTTTATTTTTTAGAATTATTTTAAATACCAATATTTTTTTGATTAAATGAATTTGGAACGTAATACATTTTTTCAAAATATTTTTTTTGGGAATTTACTGACATGAGTATATTAATTCTTAAATTATTTACTAATCATATAATTTTAACAATTTTTGTCATACGTTTAAGTAGCATCATTTTTTTTTCTCATCAATTTTTTCTGTTACACATTGTATATTAAAATACATAATTTATTACTATAGGTACCAGTATTTATTTCATCTTCGAATTGTTTCCATTTAATTCTTTCTGGACATTCTTTATCTTTATACATCAGTAACAATACAGATAATTCAGCCTCGGGATAGTACATTATGCGTAATGAACTAACACCGATCATGTCTAGGCACCTGCGAAATTGTGTTACAGTTACATGTCCTTTTCCATGAGGGTCAAATGTCTACATAATTTGTAATGGTTAATATATTATATATTAATTCCCAAATTTATTTAAACATGTCAGTTTTCTTACTTTAAAAAATTGTCCAATATCTATTCGATTTGCAAAAACATAATTCTGAAGTTTTCTCATTATAATTAATACATTATCCTTTATATGTGCTTTATTTGTTAATAGTGGATGAGTAACATTTTTATTAACGTATGATCTTGCACCATTTTCTTTACTTTTGTCTCTTATGCTTACCTTAGTCATACAAATGGTATTATTTAATAATTAATAAATCTATAATTTTTCAAGCAATGATATTTTATTGATATCTACTAGAACAATGAAATGGTTTTGGATTACTTTGATTTCTATGTAGGTATTTTAGTTAAACATATATCAATGTTTGCTTATAAAGAAAATATATACATATATTTTTTTTAAATTATAACTTTAAAATGTTTAAGATTGTTTTTCTATTACTGAGCTTTCTGATATAAATTAATAGATCATTTTTTATAACGCTTATAACAGTTATTTATGTTTTGTTATAATAATATATCTATGATTTTTATGGTTTAAAAAATGTACTCAATATATAGTTATTGGTGGACGTTAGGTGTTGGAAAATTATATTCTGAGTCATAATGGTAAATTTGTGTTAGCTAGGTGATTAAAATAGTTTTTTTTAAAAACAGTTGAAATTACCAATTAGGTATGAATATATAATAATAATTTATAATACTTACATCAGTAGAGATTGATTGTACATTATTTTGTTTCACCCAGTTCAATTCATCTAAAAATGTTCTAATGTTAGTCTAATGACCATTGGCCAGGGCTCTTAAGTTCTAACAAATGCTTATTTTTAAAATTTTTTGTCAAGTCTTAGACTATCCAAAGTAAGATGGTATCTTACAATCTTACATATCAACAGTATGTTTCGCAATGGCCTGAAGTCTTATACGGAATATTGTTTTGCTAATTTTTGCATATTTATGGTTTTTAGTGCTATTTTGCTTATTCAAATTTTAAGTGCTATTTTTGATATTTAAAATTTTTAGGTACATTCTCACATATTATTAATTATTATGAATAGAATAAAACATATTTTGTTAAATATTTTTGTACTTGCTAATTGATAATGTCTAAAATTGGAATTGTAACTATTTGCAATTTATCAGAAAAGATCGCATACTAAAATTAGTTTTTAGTAAAGCAACAGCTGGTACCAAATACAGTAGTATTTGCCGGTACCTAATCCTGAGCAGTGGTCTCCTTGTATTGAACATATTTTTACTATTAAATATTATGATGAAAAAAAGTATTTTAGAGAATAAAAACAAATGTTAATGTTTAAAAAAACATTAAAAAATTAAATGCAAAAAAAAATTACTTTGCATATAACCCAATTTTTAGTGCTCTAAATAGCGCATATTTTGACATTTTTAAAGTGCATATTAAAGCGCTAAAAAGTATCTTTATTCCTAACCTAAAACCTAACTTTCAAGCCTAGTGAATGACCAATATAGCCTATAGGTATGTAGTATTGACAGTATTGTAGTCATTATAGTGTTTGTCATTTACCTATACATATTATAGTATGATATACACGAGTTATTCATTTGGAACAAATGCAGTTTAGCTCCCAAGTGATTTTTAGGAATTTTTTTTCAAAATCTGTGTTTATGAATGTTTAACATGATGGTACCTACTCTAAAAAAGTCTTAAATGTTTTGAAAGTTATGTATTTACCTATACAAAAAAATTTCAAAATCGTGTTTTCAAGTTTAAAATATGATAAAATAATTTTTTTGAATTTTTTTTTATAAATGTGATTTTTTCTTTTTCAACATTTATGTGGAGTCATAAAATATTTTCATTTGTACTTATGTTTTATGTTATTGTTGATAAAAAAAAAAAAAAACAAAAAACCAAATTAACTATAATGGGAATACGCAAAATCTAGAACTTCAAGAGGTTATAACTTTTTAACAAAGTATCTGAGTCCAACTGACAAGTATGGTGATCATACATTCATACCACTGCAATTCTTAACTGGTTGAAACTGAAAATAATTAGGTACTAGCCACTAGGTACACGAGTTTCCATAAATATTCCCAAAAATCACTTGGGGAATGGGAGCTAATAACTGCATTTATATGTCATTCATTTGAACATAAAATATAAATTGTAAATTATATGCATTTGTCATTGCCCTGATGCATGTTTGTTTAACTAACCATAGTCCATAATATCTTAAAAATGTTTACAGTAGCCTCAAATTCCCAATTACACAAAACCACGCATACAGTGTGGTAGTGTAATAATAATAGGTACCTACTCTAAATATTGGTAGTTGGTACAACATACATCTTACAAGGTTTACTTACGTAGTTACATGTACTTAATGGCTACAATGCTACCTACATAATTGTTATTAGGTAACTGAATTAGGTGATGTATGAATCGGATTTTGTATCTGATGATCTATATTCTATGGAGTGCTATGAAAAAAAAAGCAAATTCTATAAAGCCCTTAAATAAATTCATAGCCCTACTTATTAGTAACTACATTGAAAATTGCAAAATAATGTTTCATGTCTATTTATACCTATTATATTAATAGATAATAATAATTATGCATAAATTGTCTTATATATTCATACCTTCATTTATTTTGGGTAGGTCATGGTGTATAATTTCACAAAATTGTCCATACGGTACTTGTCCATTGGAATTTTCAAAATAGCTGACTAGAAATTGTATTTCTTCATCATTTAACTTAATGATAGATTTTAATGGTCCAGACAATGCATTTTTGAATATGATAACTCAAGTAAAATTACAAATATAAATACTAAATTAATTCTTCGGGCACTCAAATTTCAAGCATTAATAATTGTTAATAGAAACTAACTTAAAATAGAAATAGAGTACCTATACTTGATTATAATTACCTGTTACAAATCCAGTGCTTTTTACATCGTATATTGAATAATATTCCCAAAAATTAAATTTTATGAAATTCACTACTTCTCGAATTTTGTTACAAATTGTCCAAAAATCTCGTTTAACTTTAGATGTGTGCTGAAAATAAAATATTATTATTAGGCTTTACCTATATATTAGGTGTAAATGTGTAATACATGCAAATATATAAATTAATAAATTACCTACCTCCATTTTAACTTTGTAATTTTTTAATTAATTAAAACTTCAAAAATTTTAATAAACAAATAAACCATAATGAATGTATTATTTTAATAATTATAATAGTAGGTATATTAATAAATAATAAATATGATTTAGGTATGAACGTAATGCAAAATATACACAGATAAAAGTTATTATTGGCCAAATGCAATTATTGTGAAATAATACATTTCAAAAGATTTGTAACATAATAATGTTATGTACAGGGCAATAAACATTTCAAAAAATTTTAACTTTTTTAAAATCAAATTTTTTATTATTTTTTATAACCTATAGCTGTTAACTATAGTTAACTATAGTTATCTTTTTTAAGTTTGTTACATTTTTGAATGACAGTATGACACCAT
>NC_042495.1:90394817-90408323 GCF_005508785.2 Acyrthosiphon pisum
CTAAAAATATTTATAACAAAATCGCACAGACTATAATAATATGGTCGATATAAAGTAGAAGAATTCCTACATACCATATAAAAATATTTTACAAAAAATATGTAATATTTAAGTCATTTGAGTAGGTATTAATTATATTATCAGATACACACATTTAGATTATGAACGGCCTTTATATTCTATAATCAATAGATTAAATAATATACATTCTTATAAGCTATAAGTCATTTGAGTACACACCGTATACTAAAATAAATAAAGCATATAATTTTTAATGCGTTTAATTCTTTTTATAAATCATAGAATAAATATACATAGATTTAAAAATATATAATAATAGTTATAGTTATGGTAATGACTAATGATACAAAAATACGTACGGAAATGTGTATAAAGAATAACAGATAAATACTTTAAAATTAAAATCCATCATCACAGAACATTAGTTAATATAAATATTGTTCAAATATACTTCTACTTCTAGAGATCAATATAATTTGTCAATTAAAAATATTCTTAAGACACCAACAAATATGATATATAGAAAGTATTTCTAATATAAACAGTAAACTTCCGTCTACCAATATATGTATTAAAACGTACACTTACATTAAAACATTTTTTTTTTTTTTTTATTTTTTTTTTATTTTTTTAAAAGAAATATACCATCTGTACCCAGAGACACAATAAGGATATGGGCTAATTTACAAAAAGGCGTGAGTGAGTTGTTGGAAGAAGCCACCCAGTAGTGACACTTCCTATTGACTTTTATATTTTTATTTATTTATATTTTTTTTTTTTTTTTTGGTAATTAGTTAAGGAGATCTCTGCACCATTTCCTTTTTAGTCGTCGATGAGGATTACCAGGAATTTCGTTTGAAGCTAATTCACGGATTAACGGATTTGTGTGGGATATGAGACGATTATGGAAACGTTTATAGAAGTGTTTTGCTTCTTCTTGAACAGTTTTTAGACGGAGATCAGTGTGGAGGGTGAGATTTGATATGTAAGGGGGAGAGTTTGTAATTTTTCTAAGTGTAATATTTTGAAAAGTTTGAATTTTTTTAAGATTTGAGATTTTGGCATTGCCCCAAAGTTGAATGCCATAGGTCCATATAGGTTTGAGAAGAGATTTGTACAATAGTAGCTTAGTGTTTAAGTTTGTGTGTTTATTGTTAATAAGGAGTGTTTTAAGCATGCGTAGCCTGGAATTCAGCTGTGAGCGTTTAGTTTTAATATGTTGTGCCCAAGTGAGACGGCGATCAAGTGTTAGCCCGAGATATTTAACCGTAGGGGTTGAGGGAATTTGGATGTTATAGAGAGTTACCGCCGGACATTGGGCTTGTTTAAGGGTGAAAGTTGTATGAATAGATTTGGATTGATTGATTTTAAACCGCCATTTCCTGTACCAGTCCTCCATTTGGGAGAGATGATTTTGAAGATAAGTGGAAGCTAAAACAGGGTCTGCGCTAGTTGATATTATAGCTTTGTCATCTGCGTAGTCCGCCACTAAGGTATTGGGCATAGTAGGTTGGTCTGAAGTATAAATATTGAACAAAACTGGGGATAGAATTCCTCCTTGCGGAACGCCAGCTCTAATGCCTGCTATACTAGAATATGCAGATCCATGACGAATTCTAAAGTAGCGATCTTCAAGATAAGATTTAGTGAGAATGTAATATGTTGGGGGTATGCATTTCTTAAGTTTGGATAGCAGCCCTTCATGCCATACTCTATCAAAAGCTTGCGAGATGTCAAGGAATGCGCATGTGCAAAATAACTTTTTTTCTAACGCAAAGGTAATAGCATCAACAACCCTGTGAACTTGATGAATGGTGGAATGCTTGGAGCGAAAGCCAAACTGATTGTCCGGTAATATATTATTTACATTTATGAAGGGAAGAATGCGTTTGAGTATGAGTCTTTCCAGAACTTTGGCAAAAAAGGGGAGCAAGCTAATCGGTCTATAGGAAGAGAGAGAGTCAAGGGGTTTGCCTGGCTTTGGAATTAGGATAATTGTAGAAAACTTCCAGATGATACTCTGAAGTTAAATATTATTCTTCTGAGTATAGTTTCATACATCGTTTTAGAGCATTAAAAGTTTAAATGAGCGAATTGGTCAATGCACTAATGTCATGCAACTATACTCGTACTTCGCAAAATGTAATCTACTCCGCGTCTCCGCTAATTATAACTTTAAATACTTATAAAGTCATAAGTTATAATTAATGAACTACTTCTCCAAAATATGATATTTATACATTGAAATACTCCATATAAATTATATTATAACAGAATATTATATGATATAATATTCTGTTTCGGAATACGAAATATTGAGGTAGGTAAGTTAAATATTTTATTACCTATAAGCTATAATTACAGAATTTATGCAATTTCATATACCTATTCTGTTCTATAAATATTGAATAAGTATCAGTGAATTATCATTGTCCATTGAAATATTTATATAGTAGGTATACTATTTAAATATATTACTAAAATACATAATATAATCAGTGCTATTAGCCATTAGGAATTTAGCCATTTAGGTACCTAGTACCCATAGGCGTGTTTACGGGAGGGGCCGGGTGGGCACTGCCCCCCCTCCCCCCCGGCAGACTGTGCCTCCAACATAAAATCATGCCAGGATAAAAAAAAATCGTGTGTACCCTGCAGTACATATAGATTTTGATTAATTGTAATTTTTTTAGTTACGCATTTATTAATTAGTGATTATATGATCATTATAATATTATGTTCATCAATTCTTTATAACTACATAACTGTTGTAAGCCCGGTTGAATCCGTGCTTACAGAGTTCGCGGTTTGTCGTGCGTCTGGATTTAGCCAACTAGTACTTTCGAACTGAGACGTTTATTACAACGTTGGTTAGGTTTCCCTTAAATAATTTACACTCGACTGTTGGTTTTAACTACTGGTTTTTATTGTACACGTTATAATAATCAAAACTAAAGACAATCTCGTAGCTCTACGTAATACAGACTGACGATCGTGTGAACCCACACGTCCGCTCATACCCGATATGCTGAGTGAGCATAACCGTTCGGCGCGTGCAGGGGTTCACAACACCCCCGGGGCTAAACGAAAGCCCTGTTGTCCTATGGGCTTCCTATTTTTAAATTATTTCGGGCAATAGACTTTTCGCCCTTGCGCCTGTTTTTATGCAAGCTATAGGCTCTGCCTCTGTATTGGTGCATGCTGTTGAAGATAGGACGTTAGGACTTCCGGTGCCCCCGGGTTTCCATTTATTTTTTAATGTACTTAATTTTCTATGCAATACATATAATATAACTATTATAATTAGAATTATTATTATTACAATTATAGTCACCGTTGTCGTGGTGTAAGTGTGCCTTTGTTGATTATTATTGTTATTTAGCTCGGCGGTTATCTGTTCCTGTAAGGATTTTAAATCTCCCGCGTCCCTAGCTAAATTTTTGAAATTATACTGAATGCCCTTATTAGTTGAAATATGTCGTCTATCGACGCCTCCGGTATTATTAAAATTAATTGGAATTATATTTAGAGGAATATTAGGGAAAAAGTCAATGAAAACTTTTGATTTAAATTTTCGCGTGGGAATCAGTATGGTATTTTTTGTGTATATTTTACATTTGGGGTTGATACTTATTTTCCCTATGTTGTTTAATGTTACTCTTATAGGTTTTATATCGTTTTCGCATGGTATTGTGATGGCTTCGTTTTGAACTACGAACAGCCATGTATTTTCGCCTGCTAGTCTGTGCCAGACTGTGGGTTTCGAAAAGAGAATTTTTTTGTTGCAATTATTGGGTATACTAGGTGGACTATTGAAAAGACTTTGCTCACAATTTTGCAATTGGTCATTGACATCGATGGGGTGTTCGTTTGGACAAACGAAGGCGTTTTTCAGAACTATACATTCTGTCAGCTGATGTTCCCCGAATGAAATAAAATTCCTTTGCGTTTTGTCCACTGCTAAGTATGCTGATTCAGCTTCGATTACAATAACTTGATCCTGAGTTAGCTGCATAGGTAGCGGTATGACTTCGTAGATCATAAATCTCATTCCATTTGTGACGGGTATTTCGATAGAAAAAATTAATGTGTCATCCACACTTATCACTGTAACCGTAGCTATTTTGAAAAAATCTGATATACTATTGGTAGTTATTTCTAACGGAAATTCGGAATTTGGCGGTAATTTGCTTTTAATATCACTCATTTGTTGTGTGATGGTTTTCGGACTCATTATACTACTGTGGATATGTCCGAGCGTTGCATAGTTAACAATGTCTACCAAATTTTCTACCTCTATCGAAAGAAGGTTGATTGTGAGAATAAGGTTTGATTGCATCTCTGTTATCCGCTCATGTGTAATTAAATCGTCGACAACTTCGGCTTGTTTCATCACACTCTGCATTGTCTCGTTGATGTCGTTCACCGTATTTCTAATTATTGTGGTCTGGGATTGCATCAGATGAGAAGTGGACAGCTTGAACCGGTTGAACTCATTTATTTGGTTGTAGAACTTTTCAGCATCACTCTCGTCACATGTACCGAAAAGTACATTAGCTACTCTACCGACAGCGTTAAATAACCCTCTTTTTTTTATGTCGTGCGCAGTTTTATGAACTGAGGATAAAACACGTAGACGATTGCTTTCAATTTGTTTCATAATAGCACTGGCCTGGACTACAAATTGCTCGCAGGCAGCTGTCGTCCCGTACAATTTTTTGCATTCCTGGGTTACATGTTCTATTCCCTTGTCGATCATCCGCGTTTGTTCGTCGTAATTTTTGAGATTTACATAGGTCAGTAGGTTCCAGTAAGAGTCCGTTATGCATAGGTTTCCCATAGCGTGGTAGTACATCGGTGGGCTATCGAACTGCGTTATGTTGTATTGGTCGGAGCATCTCGATAAGGCGATCAGTCCGTTGACGATTGTTATCCTGCAAAATTTGGAGTTTGAAGTTCATGTAGAATTTTGTTATTTTTACGAATAGTTACAAAGAATGTTAATACTATAAATTATTCCCCTTCCAATTTATGTTACTGGTTAGTATAAAGATTTTATATGTACATTTTTTATAAAATGAAGAACTAAGATTAGTATTGTTATTATTATTTTTTTTTTTTTTGCGTTTTTTTTTTTTTTTTTTTCTTTTATTCATGGAAAAGCTTGACGTCATTAATGTGCGTCTTCACTTCCCGACGTCCCTTCTTTATTATTATGTTTTCGGTGTTCGTACGTCCGACTACCTCGAACGGGCCTTGCCAGTTCGCGCTGAGTTTGCCCTTCTTCGCATGCCATTTTGTTAACACCTTGTCCCCAACATGCACTGTAATTGGTTTTGCATTCCGGTCGTAAAGTGCCTTAGATTTCTCCTTCTTCTTCACGATAGTGTCACGCGCGGTGTCGTGTGCGCGTTGCAGGCGTTGTTTCAGTTCGTAGCAGTAATCGTCGTAGTTGTACCGTACTTCTTCTGTGCGCGAATGAGAATTCGGGACTTCGGCCGGCCTGCCGTAGAGAAGTTCGTATGGTTGACGTTCTGTTGTTGAATGTGGCGTAGTGTTGTAGACGAACATGGCAAAAGGAATGTACTCGTCCCAGTCTTGAAGGTTCTTGTCCACATAGTGACGTAAGTATTCTGCCAGCGTCCTATGACTGCGTTCCAGCGCCCCATCCGCTTGTGGATGATACGCGGTGGTGTGAAACTTTTCTATCTTTAGTAGCTTACAACATGACGTGAACACTTTGCTCAAGAAGTCAGAGCCTTGGTCGCTTACGATGGATTTAGGCGCTCCGTGGAAACATACGAATTTTTCGACAAACTCTTTAGCTATTGTATTGGCGTCGTGCCTAGGTATCGGTATGGCAAGTGAATATTTGGTTAGGTCGTCTTGTATAGTGAGGATGTAGGAGTTGTTTTTATAGGATGTGGTGATTGGTCCGACTATGTCCATGAATATTTTCTCGAATGGAGCTCTGGCTGTAGTCGTGATGACCATAGGTTGTTTCACGGTGTGATTGCTGGCTTTGTTGACCTGGCAAGATTGACATTTCTTGATAAATTCTATTACATCTGCCTTGAGTCCCTTCCAGGAATGTTGCATCTTGATCCTCCTTATTGTCCTGGAGATCCCTTGGTGGCCTCCTAGCACTCCATTATGGAATTCTTCGAGAATTTTAAGTTTCTCTTCGGGGCTATAACTCTGGTGACTGTAAATCACTATTTTTATTCGTGATCCTTTAAATACATATTTTATCATGGCCTTGACCTTGTCCCAATTGAGTTGGTCCAGTCCACATCCAATACGTGGCATAGCGATGTGTGAGATCAGTTCTTGTTCTGCCTTGCTTCTAAGGTTTTGGAGAGTTTTGTACATATTTTCGTACGTTGGTTTATGGAAACTTTTCTCCTTTGTTATTAGATATAACAGTTTTTGGCCTTCGTGTTCCAATTGTGCTATTTCTGTTACTCCCTTTTGTTGTCCCTTGAGTACGTCGGTATGTCCAAAACGTCGATTGAACTCCAGGGCTATTCCGCGGGACTGGTCTAAATCTTCGGATACACAATGAGCTAGTGCATAGTCTTGAGTCGCTTCGAATAGATCCCCTTCTACCTCGATAACTCGGTGGTTAATTACCGGAGAGTCGTTGCGTGCAAAGTTTTCGTAAGCACTTTCCAGGTAATTAAAATATTTTATGTGTGGTATCCTACTCAATGCATCCGCGTTGGTGTTGAGAACTCCCGGTTTATAAATTATTTCGTAGTCATGTTCCTCTAGCTTGAGCCTCCAGCGTATGAGTCTCGCGCCTGGATCGGCCACTGAAAATAACCAGGTTAACGGTCGATGGTCAGTGATGATGTAGAACTTGTGCCCGAATACGTAATGTCTGAATTGTTTTACGGCCCACACAATGGCCAGCAATTCTTTTTCTGTAGTGTTATAATTTACCTCCGCTTTGTTAAGTGTTCTTGATATATATGATATTGGCAAATCCGATCCCACTCGTCCTTGGGACAACACGGCCCCGATAGCCGAATTTGACGCATCTGTGGTAATCAGAAATGGCTGAGAGAAATCCGGGTGTTGTAGTATTGGTTCCGTGGTGAGAGCTCCCTTAAGCGTCTCGAAGGAGTGTTGGCACAAGTCCGTCCACTCGAACCTCGCTTCTTTCTTGAGAAGCGTGGTGAGTGGTTTAGATATTTGACTGAAATCTCTGACAAACTTTCGATAGTAACCCGCGAGTCCCAGGAAGGATTTAACCTCCTTCGGGTTGCGTGGCACTGGAAAGTTAGTCAAACACGATGTCTTTTTAGGGTCTGGTTTTATGCCCTCTTCAGATATAATGTGACCTAGGTAATTTACTTCTCGTCGCATGAATTCGCACTTGCTCGGCTGCAACTTGAGATTATATTGCCTCAGACGGTCAAATACCTCCCTGAGCCGCTCTTCGTGTTCTTGAATCGATGATGCTATCACTATCACGTCATCCAGATATACAAAGGCCCGGAAACCATTTATACCCATTAGTACTCTGTTGACCAGTCGTTGGAACGTCGAAGGTGCCCCTTTTAGTCCAAAAGACATTCTTTGGAACTGAAAATGTCCTTGGTTGGTACTAAAAGCGGTCTTCTCTTGGTCCTTAGGGTGTAGTGGTACCTGGTGGTAGCCGCTCGCCATATCTAGGCAGCTGAAATACTTTGCTCTACCTAGTTGATCTAATATTTCGTTGATGTTGGGCATTGGGAACGCGTCGCCGATGGTGAGGCTGTTGAGCTTTCTATAGTCCACGACCACACGGTATTTTTGTTCTCCCGAAGCGTTGACCTTTTTTGGCACAATCAAGAGAGGTGCGTTCCAAGGGCTGTCACTCGTGGTGATTACCCCGTCGTGTAAGAGTTCGTTTACTTGTTTATTTATTTCTGACTGCTGCGAGTAGGGAAGACGGTAAGGTCTTTGGTGAATCGGCTGTGCGCCCTGTGGTATTTTAATCTCATGTTGCACGGCATCCGTGCACGAGATGGTGTCACCTTCAAGATGAAAAATGTCCGCGTACTCGTTACAGATGTTTTCTACAGACTTCCTTTCTTCCTTGTTGGCGTGGTCTAATCGCAGTGTTTTTTGTAACAAATTGATTCTGTTCTGTCGGTTATCGGCCCTCTGTATGCTAAATATAGTCTTAGCTTGTGCTTCGTCGAGCAGCTGGTGTGATAGCTTGTTCAAGTGAGGTGGTTCCATTTGTATCGGCACCTCCCTCGAGTTAGCTATGCATATCAGTACCTGTCCGTTTTGTGCCGTATTCAACACATTTCCGCAAAATAGGTCCTCTGCGAGCTGTTGTGAGTGAATTAGAACGTCTTGGTTGTCTCCGACGACGTTCGTGGTACAGACTGGTATCACTACCTGGCTGCGCGGTGGTACAGTTATCTCGTTGGTGGAAATGTCCCACGTCAATGTACCCTGATTGCAGTCGATTACAGCCTTTAGTTGTTCCAGGAGTGGTCGTCCCATGATCCCGTCCTGCGGTATCGGGAAAGCCATTGGTATTACCTGGAATTCGGTAGGCTGTGTAGCATTTCCGATGTGGATGTCCAGCAGGACGGATCCCATCGTGGTGACCGGTGTTTTATGAATACCTTGGAGGCTATAGGTCCGGTCAGTATTCACCTTTACATTATCAGACAAAGTGTCCAGTTTTATTAAGTTTAGGTCAGCCCCCGTGTCTAGTAGTAAGTTTGCTGACCCTTGGTGGCATTGGGGAATGTCCATTTTGGCGTGGTTGTCTACGAGTCCGATTGAAATGACGTAGACTCCTTTGCCACTGCCGTGAGCTTGAGGTTGCGCACCGTCTGTTCGCCCTTCACAGACGAGCGCCCGTCGTTTCCCGACGTGCTCGAAGATGTACTTTGCCCCTCTTGCCTTTTCTTTTTGCGACATTCTATTATGTCATGACCCGGAATTTTGCAGAAGTTGCAATAGGGTTTTTTTTTCTTTTCTCCCCCTCCCGTGGGGGATCCCGTTTCGGACTTCGCTTGAGTATGAGTCGAATTGTTGGTTTTTCCCGTCTGTGTGCCTTTAATAAAACGACAGTTTTCTGTCTGGTGTGTATTGGTTTTACATCGGCTACAGTATCGGGTCTTTCCTCCTGGTTTAGAGTTGTTGAAGAAACGTTGTGACTCCTTGTCGGATTTATACACTCGTTCTTCTTCCAAACTCTCTTTTATTGCCAATTCCAATGACGCTGGTTTACCCGCTTTGATTATCGTTTTCATGGGTTGCCTTAGTCCTTCGATGAATATGGCTAACGTTTGTCCCTTAATGTGTTCTCGGATAGTTATGGCTTCGACAGTCGTTTTTCCTACGACACTTGCGTTGCAGAGTTCGTGGAACAATGTTTGTACACGGGTTGAGTAACTGCTGACCGTATCTCCCTCTCGCTGACGCGTCGCATTTAATTCAAGTTGAACATGAGTGGCAGTCCGTTGAACGCAGAATTCTTCCTCTAGTAAGGTTTTAAGTGATTCCCATTGCTCAACGTCCCGGTACTGCGTGATCGCATAAGCGTTCCCGCGTAGTTTGGTTCTTATGGCTTTTAACAAGATCGGTCTGCATCCGTCGGAGACACTTGTCATGGCGATTTCACAAGCGCTAATAAAAGGGAAAATATCCGATGGTACTGTGCCATCGAAGCACGGGATTAAACGAAGAGCTTCCCCCAGTGCTAAAGCCATATTGGACGTATTTACCGTATTTATTGTGTTAATATTATTATCGGGCGTCGGCGCGTCGTTGCGCGCGTCTGTGTGTGTTACTATAAACTCGACGGCGTGTGTGTTGGTATATGGGTCAGTAGTGTTATCGCGCGTGTTATTGTTTACCGTAGTAGTGCCGGAAACCGCGGCGGCGGCCGCTGCTACGACGTCGTCGAATGTGTCTTTAGTGGCAACTGAAGGGGGGGGGGCGCGGTGTTGTTTCCTACGCTTTGCACCGCTGATGGTATGTCGGGATTATTGCTGACGAATGCTCTAGTGCGAGGACGGCTGTTGACGAAAGGCCTAGGTCTAGAATCTGCCCCTACTCTACTGTCGTCGCTATCATAAGCAGCGCCCGGGATGTATTCGTCGTTGGAGTCTTCCGTCGACATTCACCCCTCCCTATTATTTAAGCCGTTAGGTATTATTGCCGTATGGAACGACCAGCCCGCTATTCTCTGCACGGCATGCATAAATATTTTATAATGTATATGTCTAAATTCGCACGCTCCCACGTAAGAACATATAGATTTTTTTTTTTTTTTTTACACTTATATCACGACACCGGTTATAATGCTTACATCCACAATTTTATACATAATATAATATACACACATCTATATATATATATATATATATATATATATATAAAAAAAAAACAAATGTTACGACTATCTATGTATATGCCCCGTGTTATACCACGAATACATTTACTCGTGAATAGAACAGACGTATATATATAACATTTTTTTTTTTTTTTAAATAAAGAACGTGTGGCTTTGTATAAAATAATATTGATATTAATATTTTAATATTTAAATTATTAAAAATTGTTTGTTCTTTAAGTTATTACCACCACGTTTGCGTGTTATTTTAGCTACAACGACTCACAGTAACGTTGTCTTCATCTTGGGCGATGGGCACCGAGTCTGCATACTGACGTCTCCCTTGTTGAGTAGACCAAATCACGTGACTGCTTGGCTGCTTGGTCACTCGACTGCTTGGCTGCTTGGTCGCTTGAATTGATTGGTCGCTCGGAAGAGTTGACTGCTTGGCTATCGTGTAGTCCGGAGATGTTCTAGTTAATTGGCTCCTTGACGAGTGACAACACCCCACACCTGACACCAATTTTGTTGTAAGCCCGGTTGAATCCGTGCTTACAGAGTTCGCGGTTTGTCGTGCGTCTGGATTTAGCCAACTAGTACTTTCGAACTGAGACGTTTATTACAACGTTGGTTAGGTTTCCCTTAAATAATTTACACTCGACTGTTGGTTTTAACTACTGGTTTTTATTGTACACGTTATAATAATCAAAACTAAAGACAATCTCGTAGCTCTACGTAATACAGACTGACGATCGTGTGAACCCACACGTCCGCTCATACCCGATATGCTGAGTGAGCATAACCGTGCGGCGCGTGCAGGGGTTCACAACAATAACAATACCTACGCATATCGGAGTTTTCTAAATTATAATTAAAATTATTATCTTGTGTTCTTTCTTTATAGCTATTACTGTTATTAGTGTCATACCCATACGTACAGACGTACAGTACGTACCGTGTCTTTAGCTTTAATTTCTTATTAGTTATTTCTTACTTATTTTGTTCAACATTTAAAATGACTCTTACATTCTCAGTACATGAGTACATCGACATGGTGAAATGTTACTTCGGAAACAACGAAAGTCATAGACAAGCTGCTTATAGTTATGGAATTGAGTATCCTGATCGTAAAAAACCATCGTACAATGTTATAAACAGATTAATGTCTCGATTTTTGGAAACAGGTAAAATTACATACTTAAGTTATAATAAAATTGCAAATTTTGGTATTTGGATAGGTACGTCCGGACCGTTCTACACGATTTAGAGTCAAATAAGCGACTGGTTCTTATAATAGTAATATCCGTGAGTCTTATAAGCGACGTGGTGTCCACTGTAGGTACATATTTCGAAGAACCAAATTAATTTTTTCCTACAATAAGCTTAATATCAAGTAGATATTAGATAGCGGGTGTTAAGCTGTGTACCTATAATTGAGTTATTTTATTGATTTCTTAATTTTTTTAATAACTTAATTTTAACTCTTAGGTAATGTCAATGAACGAAATAGGCCAGGTAGATCTCAGAGTGTTACAAATGTTGATAACACCATCAACATTCTTGGAAGTGTAGAAGTAGCTCCAAAATTATCCGTACGTCATAGGTGCGTGGAGGCTGGAGTAAGCAAATCATCCGTTCATAGAATGCTCAAAAAAAATAAAATAAAGGCATATAAAACAAAATTTGTTCAACAGTTTCATGTGGGTGATGAAGAAAGACGTTTTCAATTTTGTGAATGGGCGTTACATAGAATTAGTCACGACCCACTATTTATAGATAAATTAATTTTTACCGATGAATCTACTTTTATCAGACATGGACAAACAAGTAGACAATGGACGTATCACTGGTCTGACGAAAACCCACATGATTCCATAGAATTTCATGCCCAAAATGTAGAAAAATTAAATGTTTGGAGTGGAATTTGGAACAGGCAGATTATCGGACCCTTTTTTTATTGAAGGCAATTTAAACGGAGAAAAGTATAGAGATTTATTAGAAGAACGTGTGTGACCAATAATTTCTCAATTAGTTAATATAAATAAAATAGAGCCTATTTTTATCCAAGACGGTGCGCCAGCACATAATTCAAATACTGGGAGAGGTTGGCTGGACTAGAACTTCCCGGGAAGATGGATATAGGAACAAGGGGTCCAGTGCTCTGGCCACCTAGGTCTCCCGACTTAACACCAATGGATTTTTTTCTATGGGGTTATTTGAAAAATCTTGTGTATCCGTCGTGTTCATTGCCTGATCTCCGTCACAAAATTGAACAAAATGTTCAAAATATTTTACCTGAGACATTAGAAAATGTTAAAAACGCGTGGGTCCAAAAACTTGAACTCTGTGTTACAAATAATGGAGCTCACTTTGAACATTTATAAAAAAAAAATGTAATACATAATTTTCGTTTTTATGTAATAAATTTTTTTTTTTTGTTAAAAATATTATCTGAATTTTAATTTTAATCTTTCCTAAAAGCTCCACTAATAGTTAGATATTTACAGATTAACATAAAAAATCATACATAAAAAATCGAGATTGATTAAATCGAGTAATTCGTGTTTTGATAGGTAACAACTATTATTATAATTATTCAAAAACATAACTTGCTCTAACTTGGTCAATTTTTATTCAATTTTTATATTTTTTTTTTTTGAACTGTTTTCAAAATATGTTCAACAAAATGGCTATCTTACAAATTTTAAATTCTTAAATGCATAAAAATTTTTTTTTTGAATTTTTGAATTTTTTAAAAAAAAAATTGAATTTTATGCCAGTCAATCAGAATTTTCATACTTAGTATTGTAAAAAAACCCGCGTTTAAATGTATTGATTTCCCATGGAGATATTAAGGGTGATACGGGACTTATGGGACATACTGTATATATTTCCCATAATATTTAAATCTTATTTCTATTCATTCCCACAGAGCATTTTGAAAATAATAATATTTTCAATATATTCGAATTAGGTTTCATTGTAAATATTGGTTTTAGAATATTGTAAAATTATTTTGAAAATATTTGATCTTTAAATATTTAAATCCAAATATAATCAAAACATTTTCAAAACAATTCATACCAAATATTATTTAACAATTTTCCATAATATGTTTTGAAAATATTTGAATA
>NC_042495.1:90412346-90412865 GCF_005508785.2 Acyrthosiphon pisum
TCCACTAATAGTTTGATATTTACAGATTAACATAAAAAATCATACATAAAAAATCGAGATTGATTAAATCGAGTAATTCGTGTTTTTATAGGTAACAACTATTATTTTAATTATTCAAAACATAACTTGCTCTAAATTGGTCAATTTTTATATTTTTTTTTTTTGAACTGTTTTAAAAATATGTTCAACAAAATGGCTATCTTACAAATTTTAAATTCTTAAATGCATAAACAATTTTTTTTGAATTTTTGAATTTAAAAAAAAAAAATTGAATTTTATGCCAGTCAATCAGAATTTTCATACTTAGTATTGTAAAAAAACCCGCGTTTAAATGTATTAATTTCCCATGGAGATATTAAGGGTGAACGGGACTTATGGGACATACTGTATAATTATTTAATAAAAACAATTTTATGTCTAAAAAGTAATAATATTATATGATGCTAAGTGCTAACATGATCTTTTAGCAATAAGGCATTTTATCTTTAAATTACTTATTGTTAAATCATTTATCATCAA
>NC_042495.1:90412965-90420095 GCF_005508785.2 Acyrthosiphon pisum
GATCGTCAAATCTGAACAACAGAAAAATAAATTAGTAAGGTTACCAAATTCTTCAGAATTTAATGCTATATATGATGAGACTAACGGGGATTTGAGAGCATCAATTATAAATTTAAGTTTTACTTGTATGAACATCCAAAATAAAATCAGTAAAAAGTGTTCTTCTATTTCAATGGACGAGAACCTTGATTTATTTCATTCTATTGGTCGTGTTATATATCCAAAGAGAGAGATAGTAAACTCTTCACTACAATTTAAATTTACTCATAACCCAGACAAACTGGTTGAAAATTTTGCAATGCAACCGACTACAGTTTTGGGATTTCTTCAAGAAAATTATTTAACTCGTTTCTCTAGTTTAACTGACATTTGCAAAGGAGCTGATGCAATCAGTGCAGCTGATGTAATGTTGAGTTCTAACTTTATGTTTGGTGTTTCTATATATGATATAAGTTTGTCATCGTTATCAGTAGCTGTCAGAGGACTAATGTTGGCAAATGAAAAACCCATAAAGGCATTTAGGTCAATTGTAAAGCCAAAACATTTCCAATATACCAATGATATACAAATGTATAAGGATGTTAAAGGATGGTTTGATAATGTACATGAATCTCCTAAAGATATATTGTTAGATATCATCCCATTTGTAAATGAACTAGGAACTGATAGACAGAAAAATGTTACTAAAGAATTGTGGAGTTTCAAAAAAAAATAATGACTGAGCAAGACTGGGAAAAATATTTAGATACCAATGAGTTTTACTATAGTATGTACTTATACAAAATATAATTTTTAAGAACTTGTATATTTGTAATATATGAAACATTTTTGTTAATGAAATCTATACAAATTTAAGTGTAAATAAAAACTAATTTTGAATTACTTTATTTTTAACAACCGGAAAGAAAAAAACTATAAAAATAAAATAGATATATAAACATCAGAGAAAGTCTTGTCCTCTTGAAATCTATATACATTGTACACTGTTAATAGCCTTTTCTTCCTCTGAATCGCTGTCTGTTGTCCAACTGAAATAAAATGATTTTAATATTAGATACTGTAAATTGTCAAAGAAAATATAATAATTATTATTTATTAATTATGATTTTACAAGTATAATTAAAAAAATAAAAATTATCATTAGTATACATATATTTTTTATCAAAAAATTCTGATAATTTGAAGACACAATAATATTAATATAATAATGTAGTTACATATAATTTATAAACAGGGAATGGATTCTCATTTACTAGTATTTGCATTTATGTTATAATTAGTAAAATATGTACATTATTTGTAACAACTATCAGTGTAATCTTGAAATTAGTTGCATAATACTTAGAAGACTTTAATTTTGTATTTTTACTTGTTTTAAAATTGGTCATATTTTAAGAACTTACAGTTGAATAAGCATGTTAATAAATTATTGTAAATTGCATATTAATAATTTGGTTCAATTTTTTCATCAAAATCTAAATTATTACACTGTTGTGTTGATAGATTAATTAGATAATTGTTTTATAACCAATGTTTAATTTAAAGTATAATACGTAGAAATAACTTACAATATTTGTCTGAGTTTATATTAAATTAGATATTTCTTTTACTCACAATTTTTACGTCATTTTAATAACAGGTATTTCACAACATTCAAGGGAATATTATTGTACATATTTATCCAGTGGCGTATACAAGGGTGATGTGGGGGTCTAATCCCCCATAGGCCTTTTTTCAAAAAAAAAATTTATAAAATAGTGTTCTTAATTTTGGTGCGTTACAAGGAAATATAAAAAATTGTAAACTATAATATTGTATAATTCAAGGGTGTCATTTCAACTTTTTGAAAGGTATGCTGACAACTATAAGTAGGTAGGCCAAAAAAAAGTTCAGCAGACCAATATAATATATTGTACCATATTAATTACTATAAAAAATTAAAATTAATTTATTTTACATGTAATAATCTAATATATTATGATTTATGAATATAGTATACTTAATAATACTAAGTTTGTACTTAAATTATTTAAACTCAAATTTTATTTAAATATTTATAGACACGCTATTGTACCAAATTATATATTACCTATATTTTGTAATTTATTCTTTTAATGTGCAGGTACCTAGGTTTAAAATTTTTTCTGATCCCCCCATACAAAATGTATGTATACGCTACAGTATTTATCCAATATAAATGTTATAAATCCAATCCCTGCTATCAAAATATTGTCTTTTGAACTGAATAAACTTACAAGTGACCGCTTGCATTCAAAAAATGTATTTTGTAATGCCAAACATTCTGGTGGACAGTTTTTCTCTTTCAAGCAGTCTTTGGGCAACTTTCTTTCCTAAAAATTATAATCAACAGACATTTCAACTTAGATACTTAAATAAAATATGTATTAGGTACTCTTTTTAGAACAAAATAAACTATTTACTATTTTACAACAGTCCGATTCCAATAGACACATCTTGAGGTCCGCTCTTACACCAGCACAGGGCCTATGGTCTGTGAGTTCACCTTCATCGTAGCGCATCATCTTGATATATATTATTGTACGTCTAACAACAAGTCTTTTAAGTATGAATAAGTGGATATAGTATTGTAATTATTTTAGTACGTAACATACTGTATCGGTGTGTAATTCGACTGTATCCTGTGTGACTGCAATAGTTGTATTTACTGATTCTTATTTCTTACGATGGAGCTATCTTAAATTTTATATGAGTTTTTTTTATTGTTTTCTTTAATATATTTCATTAATTTACAGTTCAATTTTCTTTAGACAATGATTTAATTTTTATATTTCTGATTAGTGATTTCATTTCATACTGTTATCAATTGTCTGTATATAGATAACACGGTGTTTTTATCACAGTCCACCAGTCCAGAGTAAAATATTACTCTATGGTCCACAGACTCGGATTGTTATATTCAGTGGCGCCAAACTCAATTTTTATAGGTGAGGCAAAGTACAAAAATTAATACCCACCCCTGCACCCAGAGACCCCCACTGGCCACACTACTTACTCTTTCACAACGTAAAAGGTCATGTGTAGGCATGTTGACCGTGATTTTGAAGGACAGTTTCCCGATAGTTTTAAAGGGGTGCCGATTGGGTGAGTACTGGATTTAGTGAGAAATTGTAGTACAAGATTAACTTCATCTGAAGACTGAAGATGATATTTAATAAGAATAATAACTTAAACAATAAGTATTATATTAAGTAGTCGAGGTGTGGTACCTTACCAGTTAGGTCATTCAAAAAATAAATTGCCCGATAAAATATTTCACTTCGCCATGCCACTGCTATATAGTGTTTATACTTTATAGTTTATACAGTATTTCCAATATTTCCATATAAGCTAAATTTGGTTAAAAAATGGTTTTTTTTTCTAAAAATGACAATAAAAAATTATTCGTTCAGTCAAAAAGCTTAAAAATGTAATACAAGGTTCCTCATAAGTTTTTATTATAGCTTTATAAATACTAACGATACATAGTTATGATTATTTTTTGTGAGCATTTAAAGTTCAAATTTGGTTAAAACCACAGTTAATTTATAGTTAGAATTGTATAATATAATAAATTTGTATAACTAAGTCTTGTCAATTTAATGCAAGACCTTTCATATAAGTAGTTGTAGTTCATACTTTTACAAAAAAACGAGCAAAAAAATTGCAAAAATGTATGCTAAATGCTAATAGTTACTATGTTTTTTCAAAAATGAATTCTACCTAGATATATTATTATAGTTATTGGCTATAGCTAATCCAATAACACGTATATGAATTTTATTGACGTCCTTGCTTACTAGTTGACGACAATTAAAACGTGAAAAAACAATATTAATTTTTCTATGTTATATCGATACGGGCATGGGGTGGGGGGGGCTTCAGCGCGATAGCCTCTGCGTGCCTACGCCACTATTGAAAGTGATAAGTAATAAGCAAATAAGTGCAATATAAATTCAAAGCATATACATCATTTTTTTTTTTTGGTTACTTTATTATTTTCTAGGGGGACATGCCCCGCTTGCTCTCCCACCAATGGGCGCCCTTGCTGATACCGCAATATAACCTACCTGTGCGTACATATTGACAAATATCGTCGCGGTAATACCTAATAACGCAAGCATAATCATAGCAAAGACGACCAGCGTGGGTAATTAAACAAGATTTTCCAATAAGTACTCCAAAATGTATACGATATAAAGTCCTAATACATAAATAATTATATAAGTATTATTATTATTATTATTATTATTATTATACGATGTACGTATAACTTGTGTACAAATTAAACGATTATTGTATTTTATAAATGAGATTTTTAATTATTATCAAATTATTTTACACATATATTACTCGAGTTGACACTAATAATATTAGTACTAACTCAACATTTCAAAAACAGGATTTGCATCAGTTGACTTCTGTGGTACAGATTTAAAAATATGGTTAATTAATTGAATCTATTAGCATAGGCGCAAATTTGGGGTAGGGCTTGGGGGTGCCCAAAAAATTAGCCGTAGCTCCCACGCCAAAAAAAAACCTAGGACATACAATTTTAATATGCTATATTGCAATGATCTGCTTGCCTTTAATATATTCAGCCCCCCCAAAACCAAAAATTGAAATTGCGCCTATGTCTATTAGGTACCTATATATTTATTAATTACGCTACTAATTGAAATACTAAAGTAATGAGCATTAAACAATTCTTGCTGAATGACATATTTAATATTTGTTGAAATGGCTTAGGTATATCAGTTGGTTTTGACGTTGCCACGATAAGAAGTTATGAGTCTTTCTCCTGACTCCCATAGTTTTGAATTTCATTAATATGCATTGTCAATGGTGGCGAGTGTTTAGCCAAAAGAATTGTAAGATCTTTAAAATGTCCACGTATTTCATCTTTCCAGCCTTCTTTGTGTCCTCGAAATGATAGGCAATGTCTTCCAAAGAATAATGTTATGTCAATTAAATGACAAACAATTTCCTTGTTTTGAATAACAATCATTGCAAATTTATATACAGAATATAACTTATATTCTGTGTTCGGAACATGATTTAAGATATATAGGTATAATCATGACACAGACTAAATATATAATATACTAGATATATCCACGGCTGGATCTAGGGGGGGGGATTTATCCCTTGGCGTATTTTTAATGTTTTAAATTTAAAAATTTTCAATTAAAAATGGACTTTGAAACAAGTCATAACTACAAAATATTAAGAAATGAGTAAATGTGTAATAATGGGTATGCCAATAAAATTGTATTATTTTATTTTTAATTTTAATAACTTATTACAATACTTATTATATTACTAATAAGTAATAACTAATAATATTGATTTAAAATGGTCAAATGGTACGCATCGCCTTGGAAATACTCGTTTGCGACTGTCAGTGGGAATGTACCTACGCTATAATAGATTAATGTGTATACGTCCATACTAGGCGTCTATTTACATTTTTCCAAGCAGTTTACAAAGTGTACAAGTTAGAGATATTGGGCTGTGGCTGGTCATGTTAAATTTGTTTTCTTCTAGTTTTAGAAGTGGTACAACTATAAATTGTTTGACGCAATTTATTAGGTAGTATATTACTCGACTTCAAATGAAGTTGTAGATTGCAAGTTGTTTACTAAGTGCGTATTCTGAGAAGTTTCTTATGAAAATATATGGGATAGGTATTGGTATTAGTATATATCATTAGACCCGGTCCGCCCGGAGCTTTTGCTGGTATATTTGGCTAGTTCAGAGTATACCTCTTTGATTGTAGTGGGGGAATTTGTACTCATAGTTATTATTAAGTATGTATGTATTTATATTAAAAGATTGGTCTTCGGCGTTTTTATTTATGTTAAAATTATATTCGAAATTAGAGTTGCTGCTATGGGTTTGGAAATATTTGGCAAATTATGGGGCTATGTCACAAGTAGATGGTAATTCTATTTGATAGTTACCTTGTTCATGGTGTAGTGTCTTAGGTATTTTCTGTTACTTTGTTCCACAAAGTAAACGAATGGGGTTGCCAACTTTTAATTTAGAAATTACCGGCCCAAGTGTACAAAAAAAAGTCATCATTTTCAGTGAATTTTTATTTAATATTAATATAATAAATTGAATAATATCAATATATATTACATAATGTTTAAATATAAAATTTAATAATATTAATATATTTATATCCAAAGTTATAATAATAGATGGAAATACCGGCTTTTTATAGGTTAATACCGGCAAGCCGCTTTTTAAGCCTATGGATCATGGGTGTGAAATACCGGCCGGTTGGCAACCCTAATGGGGGTATTGATAGTTGTGAATTTTTCCCAAGAGGTAGTTTTATTTAAGTACTATCGTCTATCGTACTCGTACATAGATACTTAGATATACGGAACCATCTTACTCTAAATCAACCATATTTATCAATCGTGGTACGAAAATATTTTTATTTTTACACTCCTCATCCAATATTATGAATATAAATGTTCTATTCGATGACATAGTTATTGTGATAAATCATTGGTTTACGGTTGTGTACTAGAGATATATGTTTACGCATTACGTACACATTATAATATATTGACGATGCCACATGTGTAGCATAAGTCATAAATCATTCGTAACTTTGTATTAGGTATAGGTACCCACCCCATAAATGAGGAGCCGAAGCCTTTATGACTTTGTTCTCATTTATCACCGAGGAACAAGTATACGCGTAGACTGTCGATTTTTAACGCCCGTGTCCCATTTCTTAACAACAAACACATAAATACATCAATCTGCACACTTCATTATTCGGTTATAAGTTCAACTGGTATATTTATAAAAACACAAAATTACCTACTCAAGATGTACAGGTATACTGGTATACACTTGGTATATACGGTGGTTTTTGTCATCATTTCTTTAACATTTCTTCCATCATAATGCTAGCTAACAATATTCTAATTCTGTCCAAGACCAAAGCACTAGCCAGGTATTGATTAGTTCGATTTATTTTTTAAATGCATATTATGTTATACCTTTAACCTATTTATCATTAAATCCTATACGCAATACATAATAATATAACATAGTAAATTATACGAGTAGTTTGACAGGTTACTGGA
>NC_042495.1:90420195-90422386 GCF_005508785.2 Acyrthosiphon pisum
ACGAAGTATGCGTTTTTAAGGTTTTTTAACTGGGTATTGATTTATATTATTGTCTGTTGTATAATTTTTAATACTTATTCACTTAACGCGGGTTAATTAGTAGCGTAATTAATAAATATATAGGTACCTAATAGACATAGGCGCAATTTCAATTTTTGGTTTTGGGGGGGCTGAATATATTAAAGGCAAGCAGATCATTGCAATATAGCATATTAAAATTGTATGTCCTAGGTTTTTTTTAGCACCCCCAAGCCCTACCCCAAATTTGCGCTTATGCTAATAGATTCAATTAATTAACCATATCTTTAAATCTGTACCACAAAAGTCAACTGATGTAAATCCTGTTTTTGAAATGTTGAGTTAGTTATAATATAATCGGAATATGAATTTTGTAATCTTAAAGGTATTAAAACGTAAGTCCTATAATATATACAATAAATGCATAGATAGCAAGAATTATTAAGTATTAATTATTAAATATTAAGTCCTAAACTATGATAGGAGTATAGAAACGTATGTCCAGCGTTTACATAAGAAAATTAATACAAAATAATATTTTTGAAGTCTACAATTGTAAGTCCATTGTGACAATTATTATTGTTTTGTCTCTCCTGTAAAATATTATAATATTAGTGGTAGTATCGCCGACCGCTTTGCGCACTTCCAACCCCCGACCAACACCATACACATATTTTATTATCACCAGCCATCGGTGAATTATATATTTATTATTTTCATACAATTTTGTATGTGTCAATTATTATATTATATTTTTTCTTATTAGTAGACAGTAGTGCACTAGTGTATAGATCGCAAACCCGTATGTTTCGTATGTCCGATCAATTTTATTGTAATCGCTAATCACTGAAGCTTTTTATTGTTTTTAATGTTTTAAATTTGTATTATTCGTGTGCGTCTGTCGCGGCTGTGTTTTATAATATTATTTTCTGTCACGGTTCGTATAGCCACTCATTTTGTATCATTATTAAGTTGTTGTGAGCACTAATCGCTGTTATAAATATTATTGTGATAATTATTATTTATTAGTGGTGTATTATATTACTATAAGATAGGGACACGTGCGGCTGGCCAGTCTTCACACCTTATACCTACATATTGTGAGTATACCTATTCATTATATAATTATTATTCGTTGAGCCAGTCTTGAAGTATATTTATTATTATGTATATTGTGTATATTTTTGGGTCAATAAAAAACAAAAAGTGACGACTCATATTTAATCGCCATTTGGCATTTACTATTTGAGTAGTTGAGTTACCCTTGTCAATTTGTTATAACATATAAGGTTCACATAATTACATTATATTTACTCACATAGTCACATACACACCCCATCTGCACACTAGCAGTCATTTTAATGACCGGGCCCACAGCCTTATTGCACGTTGCCGGCTCGAAGAAAGAGGTGCAGTGTTGGGAATAGATAACTAATAATTTATCTAGATAAAGATAAAGATGACTGTAATATTTTTTATCTAGATACAGATAAAGATAATTAGGTATACTAAATTGTATCTAGATAAAGATAAAAATTGGTACATTTTTATCTAGATAAATATGAGATAATTTCATGTTTAATTTTGAAAGTATTCAGTATACCTACTTGAGTCTACAGGTAAAAAAACTAAAAAGTACATAATTTAAAATTTTTTAAAGCAGAGAACAGAGGTCGTACAGATCGGTTAAGCGATAACTGAAATACCGGGAATTCTAATAGGGTTTTATAAATATTAAATTGTTATAAATTAATATTATTATAATATTATTATGCTTATGAGTCCAATATCCATGAATGTTATTTTATTTTTGTCGGCATAAAACAATAATTATTTTTCATACTTTTTACACAATTCTATAAAACGGGTATCAGCTAATGAGACCATCATCATTCATGGTGGCCGGCGGGTAGCAGGGATAGATGTTTTTGCTTTTGCTGTTATTAGTTGTTCTTACAATCTTACCTACTAACATGCCCATTACATATTTCTATTTTTGGGTTTCATCATTGTTTACGATGTAAAACTCCAGACTAACAATGAATATTAATAAATATTAAAATCATGGTATTATATGCATATTACTAACGTGTTTTCTATGTATAGATGAAAATAGAAAAATAAATATAAAAATATTTTAAATTTTCAAATTTTTTTTAGTTCATTTAAATAA
>NC_042495.1:90423324-90424091 GCF_005508785.2 Acyrthosiphon pisum
TTTTTGAGCTGTGTACAGACATGGTCAGTTTTCAATTTTTTTAGTTTTTTTTTCTATAAATATCAATAAAGTTTTATCTGTTGGGCCAAAAAGTGTATTAATTTAATACAAAGCTCGTGATATATTGTTACAATATCAGTTGAAAAATATTAAAAAAACATAGGCACAATTTTTTTTTATAAGCATTTAAAGATCAAATTTTGACAAAATTTATCAAATTTTAATTTGAAAAATTATTTTGTAGTTAAAAATTTATAAAATGTTCAATTTTTGTATCTAAGAATTAAAAATTTAAAACAAGATTCCACATAAGTAATTAATTCTGTTACCAAAAAATTTAATAAATACATTTACACAGTTTATTTTTATAGTCATTTTAAGTACAAATTTGGACGAAATTACATATTAAAAACCTAGGATAACTATTTTAGTTATTTTGTTGTGATTGTATAATATTATTCGTGGGTACTTGAAACTTCTAAAGTATACTATTATATATCTATGATAGTACCACGGTTTTTTGTTGATGTATATCGCGTTATAAGTACCTAATAGATATTATGATAGGATTAATTTGGAATTTATTATATGTACCTATTATAGATCAATTTTTTTAAAATACTATAGACTATAATATAATATTATGTCTTATACCTAGACTGACATACCGTCTCCGCTCAGAATCGTTTTTCTTATACAATGATATTATATCATTGAATTCAAATATATAATACCATCCATTATACAGTGACCCACTTGTAACCTAC
>NC_042495.1:90424141-90424262 GCF_005508785.2 Acyrthosiphon pisum
TATCTAGATACCAGATAAAGGTAATTAGGTATTATTAAATTGTATCTGGATAAAGATAAAAATTGGTACATTTTATCTAGATAAATATGAGATAATTTCATGTTTAATTTTGAAAGTATTC
>NC_042495.1:90424362-90424517 GCF_005508785.2 Acyrthosiphon pisum
GGCTAGGATTTTGTAGCATTTGCATTTTCTTTCATGGTATTACAGGACATGGCTAATCAAAAATAAAATTTGATTCATTCATCACAGAGTTCAAATATGCAATTTTGATTTTTGCTTTTTTTTGCATTTTTCTTATGATATTCATAAATAAATGC
>NC_042495.1:90424567-90551363 GCF_005508785.2 Acyrthosiphon pisum
TTATAAATTAATATTATTATAATATTATTATGCTTATGAGTCCAATATCCATGAATGTTATTTTATTTTTGTCGGCATAAAACAATAATTATTTTTCATACTTTTTACACAATTCTATAAAACGGGTATCAGCTAATGAGACCATCATCATTCATGGTGGCCGGCGGGTAGCAGGGATAGATGTTTTTGCTTTTGCTGTTATTAGTTGTTCTTACAATCTTACCTACTAACATGCCCATTACATATTTCTATTTTTGGGTTTCATCATTGTTTACGATGTAAAACTCCAGACTAACAATGAATATTAATAAATATTAAAATCATGGTATTATAATGCATATTACTAAACGTGTTTTCTATGTAATAGATGAAAAATAGAAAAAATAAAATAATAAAAATATTTTAAATTTTCAAATTTTTTTTTAGTTCATTTAAATAAATTATCTAGATAAGTACTCATAGATAACTAGAATTTTATCTAGATGAAGATAAAGATAACTGAGTAGAAAATTATCTAGATAAGATAAAAGATAAATAATTTTTATCTAGATAACTTATCTAGATATTTCCCAACACTGAAGAGGTGTTAAATTATTAGATTCATGATGTATTTTTTCAATTTTTTCAATTCTTTCTTTCCATTATAACAAAATTGTGGTAACGTGGTAATAATAGCTGATCGTTGTAGTTGCACTAGGTTTTATGAAACCCATACAATATCTTTAATCATCGTTACCTATCGACATGTCATTGCTGTGTAAATTAGATAATACGTCTCCCTAAAATATCTGTAGTACTTACTTTATCTAACGTGTAGATACTTAACGGTTGTTTTTTTTTATAGTTTAAGAAATCCTGATTTTTAACGACCGTACGAATATTCTATGTCCAAAACGACCTACCAATTTTCCGATAGTCGTCGCCGAGTTGACTGTCGGAAAATTGAGTCAGTTTGATCTGTGTAGGTAGGTGATAGGTACTATAATATGTACTAATATTATTAGTGTCAACTCGAGTAATATATGTGTAAAATAATTTGATAATAATTAAAAATCTCATTTATAAAATACAATAATCGTTTAATTTGTACACAAGTTATACGTACATCGTATAATAATAATAATAATAATAATAATACTTATATAATTATTTATGTATTAGGACTTTATATCGTATACATTTTGGAGTACTTATTGGAAAATCTTGTTTAATTACCCACGCTGGTCGTCTTTGCTATGATTATGCTTGCGTTATTAGGTATTACCGCGACGATATTTGTCAATATGTACGCACAGGTAGGTTATATTGCGGTATCAGCAAGGGCGCCCATTGGTGGGAGAGCAAGCGGGGCATGTCCCCCTAGAAAATAATAAAGTAACCAAAAAAAAAAAATGATGTATATGCTTTGAATTTATATTGCACTTATTTGCTTATTACTTATCACTTTCAATAGTGATTAAATACTTTCAATAGTGACAAAATAAAAATAAAAATAAAATTGAAGTTTATTTTCAAGCTTCCCGACATTCAAAAATCCTGCATAGGACTTCTCCACCACCATGACTTTTAAGAAATACCAACCTATTATAAATATGCTATAAATAGGTTTTGTAATATAGTTTAATTTTGTACCACCCCCCGAACCCCCCTGAATATTACCCTATGGGCGCCCTTAGGTACCAGCATATTATAACAATACAAATTATTTTATATTTAAATATTAAATTATGAATATAGATCGGTACACTCCAGTGCAACCGCACAGTCTAGCCTTGAGCGCCGGCAGTAACTTGGCTACGGATGTGAAGTCTTGTAGTAAATTGGCACATTCGCACATAAGCACGTACTGTTTGTCGCCGTTCGATTGCGACTTGTGTAACGTTATCCTCCTCAAACCGGCAGATTTCGGTAAATAATTGTAGATCATGCGTGCGCCTGAAACACGTCGTTCGGGCATTCAAACACACACGGTCAACAATATTTTAAGAGGACGCTACACGACCATTTGTTGTTTTCGTCTCACAAGTGCAGCGTAACATACCAAATTTACGCTCAGGAGAAAGCATTTAGCACCGTTAGCTTAAACATTGGAGTGGATTGATCTATTATGAAACTTGATGGTAAGAACATTATCTGTGTTTGTATGTGGGTTTTTTACGATACCTGTAGGTTGTAGCTTGTATAAATTTACGCTATATTATATACGCATAATTTACTAAAAAAATTGAACTATCGTAAAAATCCCACATACAAACACAGATAATGTTCTTATTATCAAGTTTCATAATAGGTCGATTGGCTGTAATTTTTAAACTAATTGAGTTAAACGTGATTTGCTGAGCGTAAATTAGCGATGTTATATATAGTCACATGTAAGATGGAGACAACAAATATCCGTGTATCGTCCTCTTAAGAGGATTAGAAGCGGTGATTTTCTGTCTTTGTCTTACACACGTGGAACATAGGAATTTCAACGAGTTATCATTACAACAATGAATGTACCGATTGATATAATGAAGCGATACGAATTCTAAAAACAGATTTGAATTTGTCACCAAGTCAATTTGAAATCAACTTTCCCAGATTTTTGATTTTATGATTTTAATTCCTCCAAAAATTTAAATATTCTATTTCCTTTTTTAGTACGATTTTTTTTAGGATTTAGGGGGATAAAATTTAAAATGTGGAAAAGTCGATCTCACGTAGACATGATAATAGAGTCAAATTTGTTTTTAAAATTCTTATCACTTCACTAGATCAATCGTTTGAATGAAAACTCGTCTAAATTCCTACGTTCCAAGTGTGTTAGACAAAGACAGAAAATCATCGCTTCCAATCCCCTTAAGAGGTTGTCAGCGCAATATATTTTGTTTTCTCTCTCTGCAGACCCACGCGATACATAGCTAAAATGCGTTCACCTACAATTATAGTATTTTATGTATTTTGAGTAATCTCTCAGTAAAATCACCTATTACAAACATTATAGAGAATAATAAGTTTGAGGATTTGACATATCGGTTTTATATTTTATTAATATTTGACTTTGTATTCGACTTTCAACATAAAAAGTTTTTTTTATAATTTTAAATTGTTTCGAGACAATAATGGTAATGTATCATACCCTCAAAAATATTATTCTCTATAATTTTTGTAACGGGTGATTTTATACTCCAAGATTACTCAAAAACATAAAAAAAATGAATTTGTATAAATACGTTTTGTGTATTATGATTGTGCGTGGGATAGAGAAAGAAAACAAACATTGCGCTGACATCCTCTTAAATCAAAATTATCCCCACACTCAAATGTTAGGTAGACGCGGATACAATTTTATTTTATTATTATTTATAATTATTATAATTATACGATATTACATATTAATATAAGGTATTGGTATAATACCTGTCCAATAAAGCCAGTGTTTCTCGAACTTTTCACTGTCGTCGCCGTCGAATACTTTGTACACCGATATGATGTAAGCGGTGTGCGTGCCCCTAGGCCTCTTCGACTGGCTCATCGGTGGGCACACGATGTTGGCCACTTCGGTGAACAAGTCGAACGTGTGATCGGTGGTGTGCTTGATGACCCGAGGGTCGAATTTTTTCAGAGTCGTGTTCCGAACGTTCACAGCCACTTCACGGGGATTGGACACCGAAGACTTATTCAGCACGTAATATGTAATGAACGGGAACACGGCTGGGTCGAGAATAAACAACGTTAAATTACTAATTAGCATAATAATATTAATATTGTTTATTTAATTTAACATAATTACGTATTATATACCTAGTAGGTACGGTAAATACATTTATGCATATTCGAGTTTTAATCTATATCCTAAAATAATAGGCAAGAAACGCATGATGAAAATATAGGTAGGTAGTAGGTACCTACTTTATGTATATAATAATTATTATGTACAATAATATTACTACCTATTGGTATATTGTGTTTTTTGTTTTTCAATTGAATGTACCTATTAAATCCCCAAGTAGATAATAGGTACCAATATAAGATTCTAAATTATAATATTATATATTATATTTACAAAGACTTATAGGTAAATATATTGTGTATATTTTATCACTGTTCTATAGCAATACGAATACCTATCTACTAAATATTTTATTTATTAAAGATTGGTCTGTCGAAACATTGTAAATAGAAACACGTAAGACAACAAAAGAAACAAAATTAATATTAATATACATATAGCTTTAAGTAATTTAATAGCTCAACAATTCTTTTAAATATATAGGATAAGATAAAAAGTTTAAAAAAATATAATTGGTAGTTTCTTGAAAAAAAAAACTATGAATTTATATTATTTGTTCAAACATGAAAAATATTGAGTTTCGACTATTTTATGGACGATTTCTGAAAGAAATAGAGAGTAATTAATAAGGATTATACAAGAACATCTGTGCGTATACACTTTTTGTGTATGAATAAATTAAGACATTTTTAGTTGACTGTCTAAGTGAATAAGTATTACCGTCTTTTTCTAAATTTGCCAGCAACATGCCCTCCGAAGCTACTTTTGTTGCTGCTATTTCTGTAAGCAGGGCACAAGCAGCTGCCGTTTGTCTGGCCATTGGATCCGACAAAGGAGATTCTAAAACAGGATCGATCGGTTCCAACGTGGTCATCATGTGAAACATGAGGCAAGTTTTCGGATCGTCTACTTCGACCATATTTAGAGCATTGGTTTTGTTTGGACTTGGCGTCGTGGGGAGCTAGAATAGCATATAAGCCATAAGTGACAACATATTTAAATTGCCGTTGAATTACTTATAATTTATAAGCAAAGCTGCACGTACGTTGACCCCGTCGGGTAGGAATCGGTCCAAATAAGCGATTGGTATGATGAAACAATCTTTGTCCATGTTGGCAATACTCGCCGAATCGACTTTTCTGACATGGAGCGTACTATGACCGTTTGTACCAGTGGGATTATTTAGTGTAGAATACGAACCATGGCGACCTCTGCAATTCTGAAAGTGGTAATTTGTAGACGGACATTTTTTTTTTGCGTACAAAATAATAACCATGAACGCGAATGTATAATATTTCTATTTTGATAAAAGAATGAGAAAATAAAGGAAACGAAAATTACCATCATAATCTAGACGAGTATAAGGAAAATACAGGGCAGACGTTCGCTTATTGAACCACCGTTTTAGTAGGTATAAGTATACTTATAGGAGCCATAACGACTGTTTATTTTTTTTGCGACGGACCGCCATTTGATTATGCAAATTATAACGTCGGAGTTATTTTATTAGAAAATCGAGTCGAATATATTATACTGTATATAAATCGTTGTATAAGCTTGGAGAAGCTTTCCAGTAGCATGAATTGATTATTTTTTCCTTAATATTATTTATAAGCATGAGTAAAAGATAATTGGAAATCACAAATTGATTAATATTTTGTGCCATCGCAATAAAAAAAATCACTAACATTCATGTTATATCAACAGTTTATTATAATTTTACATTATAATAATTGTAATGTACAAAATGTTTCGAAAAATTGTTTATACTGTAGTTTGAATGAGTGATATTAAATTTTGAGAGAAATATATTTAAGCCATATTATCGACTCCGTACTGCGAAATGCGAATGCAGGACAATCATATTATATATATAGTATAAAGTTATGAATCGGAAAAGTATCATAGTAGAATATTATATTTTGCGTTTTATTTTTCTGATATTATTAATAAGTATTAAGTACACATACAATTATGTATATAATTTAACGATAACATTTTCTATATATTTATAATGAAAAACAAGCAAAATATATGAACGTATATCGTGTATAAATTAATAACTGCAGTTCGAGTGGTGCTTTATCGCTTGAAAACCGTTTTTATAAAATGGCTTGCTGGCATCCTCTTAAATATAATAAACAAACGCCGAACCTTGTCAATTGGATTGTTGTTGACCGAGCTGCTACCTGCGCTCGCACTGGTCCCAGTGGCGTTTGTGAATTGTGGCGTGTTGGTGACGATCGTCTCGGCCTTCCCCGTGGATTGTTTCCTCCGGATCCACCGTATGAGTGGGACGGCCGAGGTGGGTTTGGGTTGTGCCAGCAAAGGTGGCCCGACGAAGTCTTCAAACTCCTGTGGGAAGTTTGCGTGACCCAGGAGTATGTGGGTCCTAAACGGACAAGTATGATCCGAGTCGATCATCATTGAACACCTGTATTGTCACAACATCAGCTTGGACGCGGACGGACAGTTGAAAAACACATCAAGTCCGGTCAGGGGCGTCCCTAGACCCATTTGAAGGGATGGAGGGGGGGCTATAAGTTTAAACTCAATATTTGCATATTATAGTATTTTTAATAGTTTTAAATTGCACATTGTTAAATATATATCTATTTTTATAAGTATATAATGTTTAAAAAGGATGTCGTGGTCGTAGCCGCTCGTGTCTCGTCTCTCTCTTACTAATGTATAACGATAACGCCATAACATACAACAAATTTTACGTTCAAAATAATCATTTTTACTCTGTGTCTCTGTTATCTTATTAATATTAAGTGGATTGACATTAAATTTAAGGCTAATAACATTATTTAGTATCCCGAATAGTCTTTTTTAAATTTAAATTTTAAAACAAGTTATGACCATTTTAGAACTGTATGTTTGCTGCACATTTTAAAATGCTCATAACTTCAAAATTAAAATATCAAATGGGATCCTAAAAAAGTAATTCATACCTACCTTATTATTTACGACGAGATAGAAATTTTGTATAGTTAGATTAATCATAATTAAAATTAACTTCCATTCATTTAATTTTAAATATTATCCAACCAAGATCGAGATATAATATACCTGATGGCTGATACGAACGTGAGCTAATATTTGCATTTTAAATACATAAAAGTGTGAAAACACCGTAATAAATTCAAATGTAAGATCATTGAACTGTTATGTGGCTTTGCCGAGGAGAAAATGAGAAACACAATTTTTATGTATATTATGAAATAGCTGCGCATTTACATTTAAATGTTAAACATTTAAAACAGAAATACCTATATAGGTATTTAATTTTTTAACTACTGGTACAGGCCCTAGTTGACGTTAAGACTTAATTTTCGGTGGGAAATTTGCGACTTATTGGATTAATTGTTTCGTCATTAATGCAAATTATTATTTCTTATTATTTATTGTTGAGAATATAATATATTGTATAGGTATTATTAACTATATTAAGTGTATATAGGTAGTACTTATAGCATTTTAAATTGATTGACTCCTTTACTAGATTAACAAATCGGAATTATACTATAGGTTTTTACATATTTGTAAAAATCGACACAAATTATTTTATTATTTAGATACTTAACCTGATGTAGGTAATTAGTATTTACTCAACTCGTATACAATTTATTGTCTATCTAATAAATCGAATCTAAAAGTACTGAAGATGTGTGATGACCGATAATAAAGAATAGTATTTTTATAATGATAATTATTATTGTTGCGTATTCATAGGAAGGTCAAATATTGAGTAATCATTGTTGTAATTATTATCTCGTCACTTAATAATTTTTGCTTATTATTCAATTTACTTCACGCCTAATTTGTCTCTAATCCTCTCGCAGGGTCGTGAAAAACCGGTTTCAACACCCTAACGGACAGATGTGTTAATATACTATTGTAATGTCGAGGGGTGAATCGTTGGGAACGTGGGACGGTAACCATAAAATATAATAATAATCCTTATCGATTACGGTCAACAGCTGCTAACCTGGATTCCCTGGTCCTCCGCACGGTTCCCAGTGCATTGGTGTTGCCGCTGGGCGTCCTCCTGCCCAGGCCACTGGAATAGCTCCTCTCCTTGGAGGAGCCTTCCGCCTGGAAATTCTTCCGGAAGAGTATGTTCATGTCGCGGGGGCGGGCTCCGCAAACGAATACCTATATGCAATGTATTACCTATTAATATTATTTCGCAATGAAACAGACTACGACGTGGAATAACGTCACGAATCCGTTTCGTGCAGTGATGGGACGGTATCGCGTTTTTGTGTATTCATTTTATATTGTCGGGTGTTCACTTTACGCACGTCAGCAGACAACTGCGTGCGTCTGTAACCGATGTGTGTGTGGCTTAGTCTATAGTGAGTAGTATCTGTCGTAGGATAGTTTCTATTTATAGACGTTGGCGCCCTTTGTGGGAAGAACCCTTGCCAATTTACCCGCGTATAATAACGAATACACGGTTACGAAATTGACGATTTGCATTCGATTCCGCGGGTGTAACACGAATATTGTTATATTATTATATTATATACAATAATGTATTAATGTTTCCGACGACGTGGTACACCGCACTCGTAGGAGAAATATATAAAAATAACTCGTAACGTAAACGATAGGCATCTCATCCACACGCGTTTATTTTTTTTAGCACGGAATAAGCTTTATTTCATAATAATTTCGTATTTCACAGCCGACGCGGTCGTTTCAAACATTTGCCGTTTTTTTTTTTAGTTTTTTACTTTAGACCAACACAGATATACTTTACTGAGTATTAATGCTTTTTATTGCATTCATCTAGGTACATACAATTTAATCTTATGCGTATAAAACTATTAGTTTTCATTTTAAGTATATCAAAATTTATACACGATAATATAATTTACGAAAAAAATAAACAAACAAATAAACGAATAAAACATCAACAAAAACAATATAACAGCTAGATTATAGCATACATAATTAAAACAAAAATTACAAGTGACATTCTTAAATAATAATATAATATGAAATAATGTCTTAGATAACTTGGGTGAAAACCATAAGCACGTTAAAGTATTGACAATCTGTATAAAAAAATATTTCAGTCATTGCAGGTAGGTTAGGGAGCGTCGTAGGTACCTATTCGAAATCTTAGTTCACAGCTACATTCTATACGATAAATCTCCCCGGCTGTTTTCCATCATAAAGTGTATACAACAGGTCAACGGTTATTAAATTGGGCCATTGTAGTAGTGGCTTATAATAATTGTTCGACTAAAAGTAGGTGCTTAATTTAAGGACTAGACGGTTTGGTCGCAACATCAATATTGAAACTTGAAAAGAACAAAAAAAAACAAAAAACCACCATTGGTTACGAAATGTTAAGGTAATTTTTTACCATGCGAATTCGCAAAGACGTATTAAGCCGAACACTGTTCGAAAATGAAACATCAATTTCGGTGTTTACATTCCACCCTACGTCGTATAAAGTATTATATTATAATGGGAGTTACTGGTGTGTAAAACTAAAAAAAAATAACGTCGTTCAATTTTGAACACGGCACAATAAGGCGTATGCTGATTTATGTATCTTGCAATGCGTTTCTTCTTATTGTCATGTTTACCGTGCCGAGTGATCATTCCGAACGATTGAATTCGTCGAAAACAGAAAAGTTTGTTGATAAAATATAAGAAAAAAAAAAAATAACTATTCGAGTTTTGGGGGGGATGTAGCGAGATGCATTTAGATTCACGCGATATATAAGTAAGCCTTATCTATACATAATAATATTATACAGCGAGTGTATAATATCATGCACATTATGTACTACATTTTGCCTATAAAATATCATATATACTCTATAAATATAACGACGGTACGCGAGTAGAGCGTCAAGGAATTGCATTTTCTTCTGTCAAATGTACAGGTAACCTATCGCACACGTAATAATTGTCAAATAAACAAGATTCGGGGTAACCGGAGCATAATATCATGTTATAATATATTATCTACGTCATGACGTACCTATAATATTATATTATAATGTGAATACGACGACTTCCGCGACTTTAATAAAATTTTGGACGACACCAGAGACGTCTCGGTTCGGCGACGGCTTTGGGAAACGGCGACTGTCACCAAAATGCGTTAACGGAATAATAATAATATATCATTACATTTACATAATAATATTATTAATATCGTCGGTGGCCTCCGGCGGGATTTCTAAAATGCAGTAAAACAGTAACTTCAGTAAGACGGAAACCCCGGCGACGCGGACAATTTCTTTGGTCTCGATTCAATTGATACACAATGTGAACGCGAACCCCGTCAAGTCGGAAAAAATTGTAAAATTGGACGGTCCCAGGCGATTCCGTCTTAGAGAGGTTTTACTGTATCGTTATTATTATTATTATTATTATTATTATTATTATTACACTCGTAGCGCGCGCACGATATCGTATTGATCGATATTATAACGATCGTCGGCGACCGCGTGACCGCCGCCGTTCACCGGGGCGGATCACGGCGATTCCAGATCCGAAATCCGGCGAATCGATCTGTACAGGTTCAGCGGCGGCATGTTGGGATGCTCGATGCGCGTGGGCGACGACACGTGTGGTCTGATGGTCTGGTACTCGGGCATGGCGCGGCGGATGGTGGTGATCTGCTGGTATTCGTGTTGCTGCTCGTACGGATAGTAGGCGCCGTTCTCGAAGTTCGGGTTGGCGATCGTCTGCGGATGGTGGTGCACGGGTCGCCGGGTCGTGGCCGCGGTCGTGTCGATGTTGCCAGTGGGCGACAGCGTGGCCCAAAACGTCTTCGGCGATATGTCGATCGTGTCGTACAGTGGCGGGCTCTTTTTCGGCTCCGGGCTGAAGTCCGATTTGCTCCAACGTTTCTTACTGCGGACAAAACGCATATTGGTATATTCGGTATGTCTCATCGATCATTTTAAAATTAGCTTATATTATTATCCTTAACCAAAGAATGAATGGTATGTCGATAATGTGTGTATATTGTATAGGTTAGATTGGATTAGGTAACCTAACCTCACCTATGTGATGATACATTTTTGTTCAAAAATTATAAGTAACTATTGAGTATACGTATTTGAGATTGTCTCGAATCGCGTGTTATATAGTGCTATTAATTATTATTGTACCCAAATAAAAGGATGTTTAAGTGTATAGAATACAGCCATTATTGTTCGTTGAGCTCGGGTCTATTTTAGGTAATAATGGTAATAATGTCTAAAAACGAATCGATATATAGGCATATTATAGGTATTATTTGAAATGATAATAAATAATGCACTAGCATCGTAAATTAATAAGAATAATAAATAAGTAATACAAATTAAAACTATAGTGTAGTACACGATTATATTGTAAAAAATATGTTCTTTTGGTTTTTGTACTGGCAGTATAATTTGTGTACGTACATAATATATGGATTATACTAAGATAAATCTATTTCGATCTCGTCAACACGCGTTTAGTCAAGTGTCAAACACAATAACGCATATTATTTTGTAGTACTCACTCTCTCAGCCGGACGACTACCACTAGTATAACTGTTCCGATCAGCATCACTCCGAGCAAGCACGTGGACAGCAGCATCCACCAGGAGTACGTCTCGATAATAGGTCCTGGAAAGAGTTTTCGTTATAGTTTGTGTGAGTGTACACTGTACATCGTTGACTGACTTATCGAGATTAATATTTAAAAATTCTTGTAGGTACTTTTTGGCCACCTCGATGGTAGACAAAAAGAAAGTGGTATCATACCGATTACCAAAGACGGTATACGTTTTGTGCATAGATATACGAAATCGGAAATAATAACAATACGACTACGTTTCAAAATAATATTTAAAACCAAACATAATAATATATATTACTATATAGAAATCAAATCCTAAAAATTGTTCAGGGCGAGTGTCACGTGCACGTCACACGTCGCATAAATATAATATATTATGTACCTTGTTGCGGCAACTCGATAAATCCCACCCCTTGATCGGTATCGCACATGGCTTTGCAGGGTTTGCCAGGTTCCAGTTCATTGGTTTCCATCAACATCTCCTTGTTCGGTGAGTTCGATTCGTTGCTGCCCGACTGATCATTCAAGACGGCTGCTAAAAACGACGGCATCGGAGGTGGTGGCATGTCCAGTATAGACGGCGGCGGCCCTAGATCTCCGCACTCGCGGCCGGTCGCGTCCATGCAAGCGGCCACCGTGGCCACGCACAGGCCTGATCCGATCAAGTAAATCTTCATGATGACGCGGCGTGTTCTGTTAATAATAGACGAACGAAGTTAGTAATTAATTCCTTGTGGAAAAAGAAAAACTCGAGCAATATAGGTAGGTAAGTACCGGCATAGCATTTAAAATAGTTTTATTACATTAACGTTTTTTCAGGCCGATTCGAGTGCAAAAATGATATATTTTTATATATCTATCGTAATTCATTTGTTGTACGATAGAGGAATAACAATGAATAATAATTTAAAATGTTGTCATAATTCTTTCCGTTGTTCTATTTTAACCGTGAATTCGTTCAACTTTTATCATTTATTTTATGTCAAAACCATATTTATATTCATGTGGCAAAAAAATATTCCAACTCTATTAACTTTTAAAATAAAATATATATTTTTATATTTCATATAGTCTATTACTATATTCTCCCTTAGGTTGTGGGTTTATTTTACAATTTTGGAAATGCATGGAATAATTTTCAATAAGTCTGAAATAGAACGTTGGAAAAATATTTTAGTTTTGCTTGTAGACTGTAGTCATAATACACTATACCACAAAGATGGTAAATTCCATTATATCAAACGGTTGCTTTAGGCATTTTTGAAGTAGTGGTTGATGTGAAACTCTATTTATCAACTTGCCGTGACAGTCTACAATGTATAGACTCTACATCATTTTGAAATTGTGTTTCCCTTCGGAGCACATTTCTTAAAACGGAAATTACACATATATGTCTAATAATATTGTGTACTATCTACCGAAATGACTATTGAAAAATGAGGTTGCGAGGGTGAAACAATCGATCGGCTTACAGTGGGGGAGATGATTGACAGTTTTTGATTACTATTGTACATTGGTGACGTCATTTTGAAAAGTAACAACGAAAAAAAAATAATAAACATTTAATGCCAAAAAGTTTTAGAGATTGAAGTGTATCGTGTATGTATTTACAATTTGGATTCGTTTAATTAGAAAAAAAACCGTTATTATTATAGTTTTCTAATTTCTACATAGGTACTGGCAATTAATTAAATCTGTACATTTCATAATTCATCATAACCAAAATCATAGTATTTAATTTCACAAAAAAAATACTTTTATTAATGTATAATAATATAGTAGCCCGCACTAAGTATACAATTTAATGTGGTATAACCATTTAACTTAGATTACCTACCCAATATAGTTTAGTTATAATCATGTAAATTGGTGTAATTAATTTAATTAAATATTGATATTAAAATCATCAAAAAACCTATACAAAATAAATAATACCATTAGAATGCTGTAAACTTGTGAGTTGTGACTATGAATATTATGTCAGTCTATTATAACATTACAATTTACAATTATTTAAGGCTAATTACCAAACATAAAAATACATTTATTGATTATTGACAGTTGTTAGTGGAGAATTTAGATTATATCTATATATAAAACTTCGTATCAAAATTAAAACAAATCTCAAGAAAACAAGTACTTACAAATCGTTATTATGTTTTTATGTATAAATAATAAATATCATAACCACAATAACAACATATTATATTTGAGCGTTTGCATACTAATTTGATACCATAGATAGGTACGTATTAATGTATTATAATATTAATAACAGTAATTATTAGTACCTATTTATATAAATATTGATATGATAATTAATAATAATTTTATTATAATCAAAAGTTGATCTAGGAAATAGGAATGACAAAAGGGTCATCCAGGCAATAACTTTTAAAATGAAATGTATCAATTATAAATTATTACAAAATAGTTACCCCCTCATTTTTGGTCAATTATATTATAGAAATAATTTTTTACCTATCAAATATAAATATCATACATCATCATTCATATTTTTTAAAGTATTAAAATGAATATCATTCTGTATACCTAATCATTAAATGATTTATACATTTTTGTTTCTTAACCTATATTAATTATGAAATAAAAACTCTTTAATTTTGTAAAAAAATTAGATTGGAAGGTTTAAATAAATAAATAATAGGACAAATATTTAATAATAAGTAATGATAAAAAATATTCTACAATATTATTACAATTATAGTAAACATAATTTAAAATAATTATTATAGATGATAAGGTATTGATTAGGAGGTACCTACATAAATTATATTATAATATCTTATATATAAATTTATTATTCAGAAAAAATTTATCAAAACGAACAATAATAATACTAAACTACAAAAATATTAGGTAGATATAATACTTTTGTAAGAAAATAACTTATATTTTACATAAAAATAGGCATCTAACACTAAACAGTTATTCTTAACTACATCATACTAAAATACATTTTTGAAATGTTCAACTCCATAAAACGGAACAAATGGGTTGTTAGTTATTCAGTTTAGCATTAGTACCTACCTACTTAATACTTTGTGTTATTTATAAATATATTAAACATTTTACATTCATACTTGGAGAAATATTTAATAGATCAATACCTACTTCGTAACAGGATTATTGTATTAATTGCTCTGAATGGTTTAAAATCGTTGATTATGATAATAAGTTAGTACTAAATAATATCAGGCATAGGTTAACCTATTGAAAATAACTAAAATGAAATATAACTGCATGGTGTTTCGACAGTGTTACTGTTGGTGTCCATTGTTGTTTGTTGTTTTTATATCTAAGACTGATAACGATTCGTGCAATAATGTAATAGTGCTACCTATTTATTCGTTGAAAAGCGACGGAAATATGTCTGACTTAAAAATAATGTTAAGGACCATTAAATGTACGCATTCGTATTAAAATATAATAACAATAATAATATAATAACTTACATGTAATGTGACGTCTTTGTGGCTCGGCGACGGTCTGAGTGGATGGAAAGGCAGCCACGGGGCAGATGCGCAAAATCGGCTTTCCCGACCCTTTTATCGATCTCCCCGCTCCGCCGTCGCCCCATATCCGGTCACCCTGGTTACCGCGTAAAAATACGAGGGAACTCGTTTCAGGGTGGTAGGGAGAGGGCGTCTTTTCTAATGACTCTGTTGGGGTTTAAAAAAGACTTTGGTAACTTTCTGTTCTGTCACTGTGTCTACTGGTTTGCAGTAGTCATTTATTCACCTATATATACAAACATTCTTCTGAATGGCGGAGGCGGAGAGTAGAAGAGACGGACGGAAAATGTATTAACAACACTCTAGATTGAGACTTTAACTCGAGGTCATTTATTATTTGGTGTTGTCTGTCATCAACAATAAAACGTAAATGATTCCACGCACCTATATAGTATATATAAAACTAGCTAAAAAGTCAAGAAAACTCATAAACCAAATAGTAACTGAGGATAATATATATTATTATTATGGCATTTTAGCATCGTTGTAGATAATATAAGACGAATCATTCTTCGCGATGTGTCCAACAGTAAAATACTTAAACAATACACAGTAAATGATATAGGTACGCTCCATGGCCCACGCGTTTTACACAGTTCTATTGTGTAAGTACCTACCTATATAATATATTATATAAATAGACTTATATATATATATATATATATACTTTATCGTTTCTGAATGATATTAAATACAAAATAATATATAGTACGAAATAATGTTGACAGTTAAAATAACACGGTACATGTAAATGGTACATGGTTACACTGGACTAAGTTTCATTAAAATAGATTAGGTATATTATCCTAAGATGTACCATATGAAAAGAAATAAAAAATACACTTAGATCTTAATTATATCGACTTAATAACGTAGATAATTAGGCATATAAATTATTTTTTAGAACTATTGATTTTACTATAATAATATCTATAATATTATATGAATTTTAATTTATATTAGTAAGTAAGAAATACAAAGTACCTACATCAATAATTCAGATTTTAAATTGAAAAAAATAACTAACATTTTAAAATTATATAAGCCGTACTGAAGTGGAGTTAATGAGCCGTTATGATTTATATAACACTAGAACATAAAAAATAAACTCGTTTTATAAATTGCTCATACTGATTATTACTATTTAAATTAATTGTTACAGAAAACAAATTCACTGCTGACTAAATAATTAATGGTAAAATATCTAAAAATGTTATTCTTTTTACCTCGTTTCATTTGGGTTTTACATCTCGCACTAAAGTTATTTTCATATAAAAATTACTTTTATCAATTAAAAAACTGTACTAAGCCTATTGCCCTTAATATTTCGTTTTAATTGCACCATAAATAATGACAATTCTTAATATTAAACAAATCTTTAGGTGTCATGTTTTTTCGGTTTACTAACCGATGTAGTATTGTAGTATTATAACAACTATAGGTATAGTAGAAGACAGAAGTCCAACGACAAAAAATTGTATTATAATATTTAATGAAAGAACTTCATCAATAGCTTATCGGACATAATGATTTGTTGTGTTGGTTATGGGGGGTAAGTACTTAAATGTTAATATATTTATAAAAATATAAAACGATAATGCCATTATTGTGTGCTCGTATTGTTATTTAAACGCCCTTTAGGGGGAGAGCTTATTAATTAGAAATTAATGATTTGTTAATAATTTGTAACGATATTGTTGATAAAGGTTAAAAATAAAAATATAATATGGTAAAATTTATTATAGATTGTCCCTAGAATATATTTTTAAAAAGCTGTATACCTACCTAATATAATTATTTATATAACCAACTTTTTAGTAAAGCCTCGTCGGGCACCTTACCTAACTTTTCATACACATTAAGTGTTATATTGCTTTAAAGTTTAAATTAAAGATACATTTTTTTTGAATCCCATAAAATATTAATTATGAATTTATGAATATACTAGATAAGTTTAATCGGAAAATAATGGTATGAAATAGTTTACTTCATAATGTACATTGTCATGTTTGAGCTCTAAGTACTAATTTAACTTTCATAATTAATACTAAAAAATAAACAGTAAGAGCATTATCTTTTCTTTAACAAAAATTAAAATCCTAAAATAACTTGTATATTTATATTTAATACAAAATATAATAATGGCTTTAAAGAAAGAAACATTTTTGGATATTTTCCAAATTCTGAAATGAAATTATAATTTAACTTGTCCATCTATAATATACCTACTCTATAATCGCTATTCCATATAAGAATTAAAAATCTTTAATTCACGATTTATAAAATATAAATTAATATAAAATTGTTATAGGAATATTTTCTTGTGGTCTTTCGTGTACACCACTCATATGTCTTATTATTTGATATTATTACTGTTTCTTAAAAGTATTAAGTTATAGTTCAAGAGTTATAACGATATTAACTACACAGATGTCTCAAATCACAGTGTTTGAAGTACATCAATCACCGCACTAAATAGGTACCAAACATATATATGAACATTATGAGCATATACTTTATTAATATATAAGTACATGTGAATTGGCCATATTGCTTTCAAGTACCCACCAGAAAATGTAATTTAAATTGTAATTTCAATGTATGTTATTTGAATAATATCTACACAGTATACATATTTATATTTGCTAGGTAGTCTTATTGATTATAAGTAATGACAAGGTCAAAATTAATTTAAAATTCTATCATCCCGCATTAGATATTTAACTTCAACAGATAGTTAACTTGCAATACTTGATACTCCTTATCTAAATATGAATATATTATTATCTAAGGTAAAATATTTATATACCTACCTAATAAAAAGTATAATCGTATAATGTAGTCGTGTAGGCATATAAAGAGTGTACTTATTACAGTATTTGTTTTGAACATACCAGCTTACTTACTGTTATCTGAAAATAATTTAAATGTATTGGGATGATTACCGATTATTATTTAATAACCAAAAGTTTAAAGGTTTTATTGTTTACCCATATAATATTATATTATAACTTAAAATTAATTATTTTATGGCCATTATCTATATAAAGTTTAATATTTATCTACATATTATTAACTACATGTTTTTTTTCTACCTAAGTATAAATTATAATAAATTGTAAATAGTTCTAATGATTACGTTTTTTAAATAAAGAAAAAACTCATCGTGAATAATGCCAACAAATATTTGTAATGTTATAACACTAAAGTAGGTAATCATTTTTAATTGCTTATGATTTCCAAAAAAAATAAAAACAAATATTATTTTTTTTTTCATGATTGTATTAAAATTGAGTTGACTTTGATTAATTATTTTTTGATTACAAAAATAGCAGTGTTGTACGTTTTGTGTTTATATTTTTGGTCAGTTTATCTTCATCGTGATTTTCATTATTATTATACTGTTCAAATACATTTGTATCTCCATTAGGCCATACGACGTCGGGACTTGAATCTAGTACAGCTGCTGTTGTTGATTGATCAACTGTTTGTTCGGCGTTTTGTGTAGCTAGATGCACGGGAGGGGGGGATAGTTCTCTAAACACTAAAACCCAACACTATCTATTTCAGTTATCCACTCTACCACACAGATAGGTTTAGGTGTATAATATATGGTATGCAAAAGCCGTAGGTGCCTATTGAAAGCATTATCTTGGCGTTTACGCAAAACAATATAGCAACTCACGTTTATTCGGTAGCGAATGCACCCTTACCTTAAGTTGGGAAAAATTGCATTTATTTTAAACAAAGTCTGCGTTCCAATTATATAAGTATCAGAATTTACAAGTATCAGTGAAAATTAAATTAAAATAAGACCGGAAACATATTTGCATACTGCATAGTGGCCATGATGTTATTAATTTATCTTTATCATAACAAATCATTTCCTTCCTCCATTCCGTACTGACGTAAGACAAAGAAAAAAAATGGTTTTTGTTTACGAATTAATATTATATTATTATATTGTTAACGCTGTACCAGTACTGCAATAATGGAATATTTTAGTATTTAATCATTTTATTTTTTAGTGAATACATAATTTATTTCTGACATATTTTGTTCATGAATGTATAGTTCATGATTTTGAAGACAAGTAATTTGATTTTGAGGTTTTTCCTCGTATATTCAAACAAGTAATAGATAAAAATAAATAAAATCCATTAAATATTAAAATGCATTCATTCCACTCAATACTTATTTCCTTTGAAGTCTCCAATGCATTTCATTATATGTTGATTAAATTGAAAACACTAATATTTCCTTAATAAAGTTGTTTTTTTACTTCTATGATCCTGTATAAGCCTGTATGTATATAACTAATAATTATTAACTATGGCATGCTTGGAAAGCAATATTTTGTAGTTATATAAAGGTATGACTGTTTTTAATTTTTACTAGCAGTCCTAGTATAAAGTAGGTTAGTAAGCATCCCTAGTCTAGAAATTGTTATATGGACCTCTTATTATAAAGTTGTGCCACTCATCTAAATGCTGTAAAATACATCTCAGTTCATCATTTTGTAACAATTATATTAACCAAAAAGTGATTTTAAATTTTAGATCATTTCAAAAAGTGACTACCTAAATTGTTTTGAAAATGTGAAGTATAACATAGCTAACAATGAATAAATGGTTTATACGCGCATTATAATGAAGATACGCTTTAATTTAAAGTTTAAAGGAATCGAGTGTAATAATGTAGAACTTATAGTAGTAGAAAACTTTAAGTTTTATTTATTATTTATTTTTTATATTTTCCTTAAATTTTTAAACATTAAAAATACATTTTTAAATAAATACTTTTACATTATACATCACACGCGGAAAGTATGATTTGGCCTGGAATAGATGTTATATTGTAATTAGGCAATGGTATAAAACAAAGATTAGTTAGCGATAATAATGAGAATACTTTATATTATATATACTAATTGTTCAAAACAATCAGCCTTTGCACGGATAAATCGTCTTTGTATAATTCAATATTTTTTTAAAAAAGACACTGAGTTTTATGATTATTTACATCTATAAATATCTATAATACTTATAATATTTATAATATCTATAATGTCTAATATGTCTACTATATATTCATAATTTTCCTTAAAACGTCCAAATAAAACAATCAATTTTTTTTTAAAAATGTGTAAGTGTAAAAAAGTGTAGGTTATACAAAAAACGCTATTATAGTTTTATTTTCGTATTTTATAATATATATTATTGTGATATTCAATAATTATATTATTTTGTAAGTAATATAGGTACTTATTTAATTTATAATTTTTTTAATAAATTGTATATTATACATATTTTTGTTTTTAAGAGATAAAGGCTTAAATTACAAAAATTAAAAGCCTGGTGTTATTAACAAACTAAAAATATTTATACAATATTAATAAAGATAAAAAAAAACATATGTTGTATACAGGAGTGTTATAATTTATCATAGATACCAATTAATTTAAAAAAATTAAAAATATTGTCAATGTTGACTTGATTGAGGGCTTCTTCGAGTGATGTAGAATTTTTGAGGAGATGACGTGAAGATGCGAATTTTGGGAAGTTGATGATTATGTGTTCGATGGTGAGAGGGGTGTTGCATGAGTCGCACTTAGGTCTTAGTGATTAGGTAGGAGTGGGTAATATTGGAGTGGCCTATACTAGCTCTGTTGATTATTATCTGTTTTTTGACGTTCCTTAGTTTGTTGTTGGTTGGAATGTCATCCCAGTGGTTTTGCCATGATGAGAGGATACGTTTTTGAGCTTTGTTTATCAGGTCTTTGGTGGTGTTTTTGGTTATGGAGGAGGTAGATCCAGAAGTGACCGCTTCATCCGCCATTGCGTCCGCTTTCTCGTTCCCAGGGTATATACATATTGTATTCAATATTTTTACGAAATTAAATATAATATATTATTTTAAGGTAAATAAAAATTGTTTTATATGTATCCAAGCAAATGTGAACTTTCATAAAAAAAAAAAATAATAATAATGATCGTGAAAAAAAATTGTAGAAAACATTATTATTTTCTCTATCCCCAGCGGTCAATAGTCATTACGTATTTTATAAATTACTTTGAAAGAAGCATTGTATGTAATGTGTTGTCACCCAAAGGATAAATTAAATAACGCAGAAAAGTAGAAAATGTTAAACAGATAACCGTCTTTTATGTAAATTTTTCACCCGTGGCCTATCATGAATTAGAAACTTTTAATATAAAACAAACTCCGGGGATTGATGATTATCATTTTTTTTTCAGGGTTTCGAGATAATTGATTATATGATTACAATAATATTATATAGATACAACAGTATAACATTTAAATTTTTAATGTGTTCCAAGTGCCTACATAGCATGCGTTTTAATGTTTAGAATTACGAACAATAACAAAAGAAAGAATTAAATCTTAAAAACACGTCTCGTTGAAACGTAATGGAGCAGTAAGCACTAAAGTCCATATCGTATACTATGTGAATGTGAGTGGATAATATTAGCAATTAGGGAGTGGTAAATCTGTTAGATAAGCCATTTATCAGTAACAATAACATATTACAGGTACATGACTAAAAATTATATTTTTAATATAATTAATATTAAAAAATTAATACTTTTACATTAATATATTTATTTAAAAGTCAATATATTCTCGATAGTAATACTATTAATGTATACCTACCTACGTTATATATACACACGGTAATAACTAATAACTTGTATGTCACAATCATGATTTCAATAAAATTGGAACTTCGAGTTATCCTTTGAACATACGAGTAAACACGATTTTTTTATATTGCACTTAAACAAGAAATTTTAGGAATCGGAGAAAAAGTTTGAGTTAAGAAGATTCGAGTGTACCTATATAATATTTTTAAATTCATGTCCGAAAAGAGTATTTTGTTTTAAACTTGAAAACTTTTAAAATAAGTTTTTAGAAATTAAAAATTAATGGTTATTCAACAAATAAAAAATGAATTACATGATTATTTTCCTGCAACTATTGTCTCCGTGTCCCAATCATCTACCACTCCCAAATAAGTCAAATGTGTAGGTAACTGTGTAATAAAATATATAATATGCTTAAAGGTAGGTACCTAAACAATTATCATTTTCTCAAAAGTATTTACGTTTTTGGAAATAATTTTTTTCCATATAATTTGAAATGATTACAAAACAAATTATATTGTTTAATACTTTTTATGTTATAATTTTTCAATTTATTTTGTTCATATTCCGAATCAGAAATTTTTATGATAATTTCAAAATATAAAATCAAATTTCCAACGACTACAGTATTTTTCAGTAAATAACTCATAAGAATTTATAGTTTTGATGAGTTGAGTAGGTAGTAAACCAACATTTTACGGGGTACCTCTGTCACTGTGCCAGTCTGTGTCCACTCTGCTTATATATAAAAATGTAAAATATAAATAATTATAATTTATAACTAACTAATTATACCTATACTCCTTCGAAATTCAATTTTCGTATATTGAAATTTTCAGAAAACATTCTAATTCAGAATTGTTAATTTAAAAACGGAAAAAAGTGTAAGCACACTAAACTACTAAAGTTTATTCCAAAATTTCTCTAATTATAATTTTAAAAAAAACTTCAAACAATACCACGATTTGTTTTATCAAAAAGTAATGGCAATCCTTTTAAATCATCATTACTTTTATACGTTTTCATTCCACAATATTTAGACTCTAAATTCATATTCACGGTTTAACCGTTAGAATTTAAATAATACATGATATTTATTGGCGTCTTTTTACCATTTTATTGCTACCGAGTTTTATGATAATATCACGAAGAAATATACAATATTATCTTGTAAGTTCTGTATCACCACATCAGATAATACGAAAACGTGATGTTTTTCGAAATTGCCACTTGTTAAAGGGAAAAAAATAACTTCGACAGTTGTGAATCTGCTGTTAGCCGTTTCCTCCACACAGAGCTGTATTATTATTTCGTACACGTCGTCAGTTTTTTTTAAGTCGACTCTCAACTGTGCTGACGACGTTGGCGATTCGCCCAATATTCATGACTGTCATATGATTGGAAGCCAACTCTATGAATGTACAAATTTCTGTATACGTTTTACATAATCGATGTTTGTGTTGCGATTAGATTTTCGTAAAGTAAATTTGAAATTAGCGCTGCCAAACGATACGATCACGCACAGACTCCTCTCTCCGCTTGGACGCGGGTTGTTGACCACAGCGGGAAACCTCATCACTGTAGGAAATATTATTATTCGTTGATTTAAACTGGAAATTCAAGCATATTAATTTTTTTTTAATTAGCATGAAATACTCTCAGCAACGTAAAAATGTATTATAATATTTGTATCGATCTATGTTTTCAATAGAATTATAAAAAAAAACTTTAAAAAAAAATACAATTAGAATCCATAAAATAAAATTAATTGTGTGAAAATAAAAATAAATTATTATTATTATGATATTATCCATTCGTTTTTATTATACCGACTCACATACAAGTATACATTATATATTATATTATACTTTGAAATTTGAATTTTGATCGATAAAATACAATACCTAACTTAAACAATTTAAAAAATCCTCCGTTGTGATTCGGTTGGTACTTATTGTATGCGTATTTTGTAATCTGATAAATCTGAGCTATATATGTTTTTTTTAGCTGTTTTGCATATCTTATGAAGCGATCATTTTGTCTTATCGATTTCTACTTTATCATAAAATTGAATTTTATGAGCTTCCAAGTTGTCGGAAGAATGTGTGCGTGACCGATTATGTGGAAAGATCTGTTATTCTAGTTGACAGAAGATACAATGAACATTATTATTAGTACTGTGTTTAGAAATTAATTTTATGTTTATTCGATTTTTTCAGTACGAATATAATATGACAATAATAAATAATATTAATATTATTTTTTTTTTATGTACTTTATATTAACCATTTCCAAATTAAAATTTTTGTCTAAGATCTAAATATGATATTTATTAATTATTAATTAAACGGACTGTATAGATTAAACATGGTACACCTATATTATATGAATATGTCCTAATCCTAAAATAAATATTATCTTAGGCAGTAAGAGGTTCCGTCATTGATGAATGACGAGAATATCATTATTTAGTTCATAGATTATTTCGTGACACGATTTCATAGAATAATAATATATAATTTTGTTTCCATTTAAAATTGTCCAATGAAATGTTCAAGTAATGATCAGTAAATGTACTAAATATTAAACAGCCTTCAGTTATTCCCTTCCGATATAATTTATGGTAATAACTCTATAAAAAAAACAAGATTATATTTTATTCTATTTTTATTATATATTACTATTATACAGAGTGTAACAGAGAGAACTGACCAAAAAAAACAAAAAATGTATGCTACTTAAACGTATGACTTAAATTGATAAAATTATAGGATTAGTAAATAGTTTTAGAAATATACCCATGTTAGCAAATTTCCAAAAATAATATTTTTAAAAAAGTTATTGCGTTCCAAATTAATTTGATCAAAAAAATAGTGATATTTAAAAAAATTCTAAAAAATAAACTACTTGATTTAGATAAATGTTTTTAGTTTTTACCATCCAAATCGTTCTTATAAACAGATTCACAAATTGGCTATTTTGAATTTATTCAAAAAAATTTAAATCAAATTTTTCATTTTTCATTTTCGGTATTAACTTTTTTTTATTACACATGTAGTGCAAGTAGCTATAAATTATATATCAAAAAAAAATTTTAAAATATCGATTAGAACAAAAGTTATTCCAAAAGTCAGTTCTATCTGTTACACCCTGTATTGCTCATACTGAACCAGATTCAATTTTAACTAACGCTAACGATAAATTGATTTAGTGATTTAAAACACTAATCGCAACACTCAACTATACATACTCCGAATAAAAAAAATGTTCCACCTCTAATGTAGATTAATTATAAATATTTTAACCACATTTCCGAACCCTCTTTTAACTCAATCGCAATAAACCCTCCAAAACAGGGAAATAATTTATATTATGTAGCTATTGTAACACATGTGGAAGTTGGTAGTATATCGTCGTTGTCCACAAGAAGCCAGGAAGGTTTCTTATTTAATTAATCATGTCGTACTATACTTATTAGTATTAAACAATATAGTCCACTTATTATACTTTATTAATTAATTACTATATTTAAAGTTCCTTTTAAAAATAATTAATGATCAAAGATTTTGAATATATTTAATTTAAATTTTATTGAACTAAGCATAGTGCCATTGTCAAGCTTTGTATTATTGTTTAATTACATTTTGATTAAATAATTTAAAACCTTTATTAAAATATGTAGTGAATTTATGAATAATATGTATATATCTATTATAAAAAATATCTTAAGGGTGTCGGTGCTGGTTTTTCTCATTTTCCGCAATTCTATACAATTTGAAAATTTTATTTTATATTCTAGTTATTACCTTAATTATAATACATTTCCACTAATTCACCTATTTAGAAGGGAGGGTGTTTATATAGTGTAGTGTATTATATCATCAAAAATTAGTTCACAGGAAAAACTCTCAAGTCTCGTTGATATGTGAGATTTTGACAATTTTTTTTATACCTGAAAGATGAGAACTTTTTTTTGATGATGAAAAGCCTGATTTTTTCATTTTACATTAAATATTCCTAGATACGTTTGAAAAATAACAATTATTGTGCATTATTTAAATGTATATTTTAATTTCTATATAGGTAATTATAATTTTGAAAATTGGGCTTTAATCTGACCTGTAAAACAAAAAAAAAAAAAAATGATGGTTTTATTTTTATGATCTAACATCGAAATAATTTCAATGTTGAGATAGGCACATCTGTTTTTTATATCCCTACGATTGCACGGCCTTCTTGCTACCTACCTAGTTTTGTTAAAACGTAAAAGTCATATTTTATAGTTTTAGTGCATATCACTATGTGCATAAGACATTTCAAAAATATAATTGCCACGTCAAAAAAATATCGGGGAAGGGGTTACCTTTCCATTATACTAATGCACCACTACCTAGGCTCAATATTTTCGATCCAATGAGACGAGTCGTCCGTTCACTGAGGATTACGAGACAAAGTGCGGTGCATCAATGCAAGACGTTAGCTATACTATTCAACAGGTATCGTAATCCTCGGTAAATAGGTGACGTATTTCAGCGGATTGAATATAATATTAATATATATTATATTGTATATATTTAATTCATTGGTTGTATAGTCATATACCTAGGTAAAATAGTTCAACTAGAAAACGGATATCAGGTAACCTATTCTAAAATATATGTTATTTCTAATCACTATATTTAAACTAAAACTAGCGAGAAACACGTTCTAAAATGTATTGTAAAATACAAAGTTGTACATAATATTTTCTACATTTATAGCTTTTTTAATTCTATATAAGCTGTGTTTTATTAATAATAATTACAAAATATACACTACATTACGTATGAAAACGATTGTATTCATGCATGCGTAAAAATTAATACTATCACAATATTTACTCAAAATGTAATTAATAATATGTTTCAAAAATGTTTAATTTTACTTTAAATTGAGTGATGTTGATATATTTTTACTCAAACACGTATAATTAAACATTTATAACAATAAACAAGTTTTAAAATATCACAAACAATGATCTAGACAATATCACGTGCTGTATTGTAGCATTCTAGCAATGTAGCAATGCATCGATAATTAAATTAAACTATACACTCTCGACTGATATATTCTAACTACGCACTTTATAGTTCATTTACTTAATTTTCAAACTAAATTTAACACTAATGTAAAGTATAACACTGAGGATAGTTTGTGAAGCAATACAAATGTTATTAATGTAATCTTCTCTTTGTAACTTTAACGTCTTTTACAATTTTGGTTATCGTTATCTGTTTTTTATGATCTCAATAAATTTAATACTCTCGTAATAATTACATTAATGATAGTAGTACAATAATTAAAAATTAAAAAGATGGGAAAGTGGATGTCGCTCTGCTGTACAGTAGGTTACTAGTGGGTCACTGTATAATGGATGTTATTCAATTTGAATTCAATGATATAACATCATTGTATAAGAAAAACGATTCTAAACGTAGACGGTATGTCAGTCTAGGTATAAGACATATTATATACTTATCTATGGTATTAAAAAAAAATTGACCTATAATAGGAAGGTGCCTATAATAAATTCCAAATTAATCATATCACAATATCCATTAGGTACTTATAACGCGTAATACATCAACAACAAACTGTGATACTATCATAAATATATAATAGTATTATACAATCACAACAAAATAACTAAAATAGTTATCCTAGGTTTTTTTAATATTATGTAATTTCCTCCAAATTTGAACTTAAAAAGACTATAAAAATAAACTGTGCTTATGTATTCTTTAGATTTTTTGGTAACAGAATTAACAACTTACGTAGAATTTTGTTTTAAATTTTCAATCCTTAGATATAAAAGTTGAACATTTTATAAATTTTAAACTACAAAATAATTATTCAAATTTAAAATTGATACATTTTGTCAAAATTCGATCTTTAAATGCTTAAAATTGTGTTAATGTATTTTTAATATTTTTCTACTGCATTGTAACAATATATCAGGATCCTTGTATTTAATTTTTACACTTTTTGGGCCAACATATAATACTTTATTGATATTCATAGAAAAAAAAAATTGAAATGTGAAATTGTCCGTAAACAGCTCAAGACAAGTCAAAATATTTTGAAAATTTTATCAAGTATAAGAATTGATAAAATAAACATTCAGTGAAATTTTCATGTATTTACAGTTATTCGTTTTTCAATTACAACAAAATAAAAAAATCGCTATATGAGAAATCGAGTAAATATCCAATGTTGTAAAAATATGAACTTTAAATGCTCATAAAAATTTAGTTTCACTTTATTTTTATTTTGTTTTTCCGGGTGCATTTGAAAACTATTGGGAATTTTGATCTCCCAAAAGTACCAACTAGATTCACTTTCCTATCGAACAAGATACTGAAGTTGAAAATCAAAGCATTATTTTGACTACTAATCGTGTACAAAAATAAAATAAAAAATAAAAAATAAAAAAATACACATCATTGTAAAATCAATACATTCATCGTTCCACTCAGAATCTAAAATGTAATATTGAATATATACATAAGAAATATCACTTACCAAATCAATATGGTGAATAAATTATTTTGCTCCCCCTAGATTTATCCAGTTACGCCTCTGGGAATAAGTAATATTGAAAAATACCAGGGAAGTCATTATACAGCAGGTATACCTATAGTAGATTCCGAATCTATCTCGTCATTGAGTAGAAGGTTACTGTAATAGATATATTATGAACAATTTTAATTACTAACTTATTTAGTAACTAGGAAGTAGGCAATATAGCCCAATAGAATTAATAATAACTGCAAATGAGTTTTGGTTATTTAAATATATTTAAGATCTTTATTATTTTTATTATCTATTTGCCCTTAGCGGCTTAACTACGGTAATTATATCTACAACTGAGTACCATGACTCTTCCTGGATAATATATATTTTATATTTAAGACTTAATTGATCACCCAAGACCCTATTTTATAGCAGTTATTAAATAAAACTTAAGTCAATTATTATTTTATTTTTAAAACATAAACAGATATTAAAAAGTATAGATAAAATATTCAAATTAAATTTTTTATCTGGAAAATAGTATTATATCTTACTTTTTACTAATTTACACTTTAACTATCTTTTATATGTTATATTATATCTTACTTTTTACTAATTTACACTTTAACTATCTTTTATATGTTATATTATATCTTACTTTTTACTAATTTACACTTTAACTATCTTTTATATGTTTTTGGGTAGATGGTTATCTCTAGACGATATGGGAGATTGGATTATACAATTTCTTGTGATTATTGCGCCTATGATTCATAGTATTATTTGATGTTCCTATTGATATTAGTGGTGTGAGATTATATCATTATATATAGGGTAAGCATTAAAAAATGACTTTATATCCTTTCAAATGCAATTAATTTTTGTGTATGCAAGTGTTAACCTAAGAAAAATTGTTAATATTAGAAATAGATTACAATATTAGTAAACACACATACTTCGATGTATCTAAATTGAGTCTAAAATTGTGAATGTAGAAATAATTCAATTGGTGTTTAACCGTGCTGTTATTTTTTAGGTAAATGATGTAATATCCGCCACTGAAAATATTTCATACTATAAATTTAGCAATATTTAATTTTACCATACAATTATATTAAGTAATATAAAAATGAAAAAGATAAACATAATTAATGATTTTCACCATTCATTACACATACAGACTTTCTGCACTGATCTAAATAATAATGAATATTTCATTATTAGTTAATGTTTGTAGTTTTCTCCTGAATTTTCACAGAGTTGGTTTCCTTTGGAACTTCACCAAATACGTTGTTCCGTCATTTTACTGAATCGGATGTCCTACGCGTATCTATTGTCGAGGGCTAGGGCCCTATATACAAAGCGAACTTAATCGGACTTGCCATCGGGAATTGGGCAAAAGTACTAACTAGTTATAATTTTCTACCAGAAACCATCTTCAAAAGTGAAGTATTGTTTCTGCACCAAAACGCACAGAAACAATAGAAAAATCAAAACATTGTAAAACCAATAAATTAATCGCTCTGTTCAGAATTTAAATGTACAGTTTAATATATTGTTTTAGATTTAATTTAAAAGGTTTTTTTACTGAAAAAAGTTTAAAAGCTTCTTTTGTTAACAAATATTAATTTTCATTGACTTGAGGCAAAATTGGATATATTTGTTTTAAATTATTAAGAAGTTTGCCCTCTAAACAAAGTGATCGTGAGTTTCAGGTTCATTCAGGCTAAGTTAATGTTGTTTACGAGAAATGTATTTTACTTAGTTCATGGAGAACTAACAAGAGAATAGAATCTATGAAATGATAATAATTGTATTAGGCTGTTATACGTCTTACCAGTTTACCTAAAAACCTTTCAAAATATATCTTTTGTATTCCCAAATATTTTAGTGATTAAAAAGCTACCTAGCTAAAGGTTGCCGGTTAATAAAAATATGGTATTTAAATATAAAATAATCACTAAAACAACGTTTCTTTTATTCATTGTAAAATATAATATATGCCAGGAATAATATAAATAAAAACGTTGTTTATAATTAATATGTAATCCCAAGTTTTAAAAAAAAAAACATTAATGCTTGAGTAAAATTATCAATTTGTTTCACTGTTTCGATTTTTTTTTAAATAAAGTATTAACATTTTCCGTTGATATTATGTGTATTGTCTTGTAAATATAAAACTATGCAAGGTGCTTATGAAATTTGATTTGACCAACAAGAAATGTATTACTGTTAGGTATAATATTATAGCAACGCTATAAAGGTTTCACGTGTGAAATAATTGAATATTAGTACAAATGCCAGAGGTGGTGACCTTTTTTGGTCAAGTGCCATATTTTTTCAATCAAGGTTTTGATAATTTTTTACGTGCCCAAAAAAATATGTTTTTTCAGGACAAAAATCAAGTTACAGATTTATCACATTATTTTATTGAGTAAGGTACTCATTTTTTTGTAATTTCCTAAATTATGTTTTATTAATTTATATCCTTTAATTTTGTGTTGTACCGATATTTAATTTTATGTATAAAAAATAATGATTATAAAATAGTGTTCTAGTATCTAACGTGATTTTTGTTGCTGTTTTTTAGTGGATAAAGTATAATATAAGCCCTATTACCCATACTGTAGTATGAAATTATCTATTGATCAATTTAAAAAAAAAATGTTGTACATATTTTAGAATCCAGACACATACTTTACTTTTATTTAAATAAACATCGTTGATTTATAAATGATGACAAGTAATTAATTAATAAATATTTATTTGTCGGAGAATCTTGCATATTTGTCATCAAAATTGAATATATTAGTAGCAGACGTGTTTTGCAAAATGTTCTTAATGAATTTTGTCAAATTAAATTACATAATAATAACTATATCATCTTAGACATATTAGTTTATACAAGTTGAACTTTCTACCAAATTCAAACCGGACAATATTTCATTCTTCGTATTTTTAAAATATTGTAAAATATTACCATTTAATATTTTATTAGATTACCTATTTATATTTTATACAACAGATCTATAAAACAAACACGAGTCTTTAGAAATATTCATTAAGAAATTGATTCTATTATTCTTCGGTATAATATATTCATAATATGCATATTAATTCTGATGAGTTTATGTATACTAATTTAAGCAGCTAATATTTATAAATGTAAAACAAGATATAGTTAAGAAATTATATATTCTAGACATTTTTTTTGTATATGAAAATATTGTGTTTTTGTGTTTCATATATTAATACCATTGTGTGTAAAATTGCAAATTATATTAAATATTACACTTCAAATATATAAATAATATATAAAACAAATAATTTTAATATATGCTTGTCTTATCTAAACGGTTTCATAATTTGTTATGAAGAGAGGTATAATAATAAGTATTAAATAGTTTTTAAATCTTAAACTTAATATAATATGCTATATGGACATATGGTACATATTATATAATATTAGAATGGAATTCATAGACTATTATATAGTTATTACCATAACCATTAAAAAAAAATTAGGTATGTTTAAATAATATAAATTACCATTTCATGAAAGTTGATCAATTGTGTTAATGCATCGTATTATGTATATGAATTACTTTTAGAATGTACACATGGTTAATTATCCAAGTTTATGAAAAATTATAAAATATGTTTACTGAAACAGTCGATTTTATTTTTCATATAGTTATATTTTAATAACAATTAGGTATGTAAAAAAAAATTACAGCTGTTTTATTTTTGTTTTGTATTAATAAATCATACATTTTGACGGAGGTCGAAGAATGAAAATTCTAAACAGCGTAATATCATGGATTCAACAATAACAATAGCAGTAGATAATAGCAGAATAAAATATTAAACGCAAAGGTTTAAGTCCACATTGTATTAGTTGTGAACATCAAAAAGATAATGTCATGTCATCGCATGAAATGTTTTGTATTATTGCAAGAAGAATAGTCTAAAAACAAGTTATTCCACTCAAAGAAAACAAGATTCCATAAAACACGTTGCCAAGTAAAATGTAATGGCTTGTAAAGCGTTAATTCATGATTAAATTCCATGATTATAATTGTAATTAAATAATTTTTAATCTTTTAAAAATAAAGCAACAATAGATATAGGTACAATTAAGTAGGTATGGATGAATAATTTTAACCATATTACCATTGTACCATATTGCCAAATTTTAATGGTACAATGATTATTGCAGCTTTTACCACAGTTCATTATAGTAATCAGTGTTTAAAATAGTCAGTGACTATATAAGATTAAAACCCAATCACGAGGGGGGGGGGGTTGTTTACTTACTATTTGATATTTATATTATAAATCTAATAATTTAACGGATGACGACATCATATTGTAATAATATTAGAAGTTTGGTAAAATGTACCCAGTAACTTAGAAGTTATACACTGCAATCAGTGGGTAAATGCAGACAAAATAAACGTTAAAGATTAAAACCAAGTATAAGGGCTAATCCTGTACTTGGAGAGTCGTGCTGTTTCTCGACAAAATTAATTGGTGAGATGCTGACAAGATGACAACTTTTGATCCCTTATAGATATCAGATACTTAGTATAATATACATATTATAGTGATATTATGTTTGTTAATATCAGTTTACTTTGTAAACAATTATTAATTTAAGTACTGCATCAAACTTCCGCTGACCACGCTAAAGTATATTCTTATAGAAGTGTGATTAATATGGTCTAAAGGAAAAATAACTATTTGTCAGTAAAATATAAAATTGAAATGATATAATTTGTGTAAGTATATATACTAATATAGAACGAGTTGGAAATATATCGGGAGTATGTTTCAGATATTACTCTCTCATAATTGACTCGAGTTATGGTATAGTACTGAATTTTATAATTATTAAGCTTTTTTTTTTAATATTTGAAATATATACTATATACTATAGTGCGTGTTCCTGCACTCTGCAGTCTGCAGGGATGTGAAATTATAATAAATCAAATGTGGAAATTGATACTGAATAAATTATTATATACATCATACAAGTCCCAAGTCACGACGGAGTGTGCGAATAAATTGATCGTCACTAATACGTTTTTTGTTCGGAAATAAAAAAAAAAAGAAAATATATATACTTAAGCACGAAACGATGACGACGAATAACTGAGTATTATCGGTTAACATATTATATAATATAATATTTTTCTCTTTCCACTTTCGGCGGGTGAAAGACACGAGTACACGACGGAAAAGCGCGCCGTAATAATCTCGTCGCCACCCGAGTAAAGGCAACAGCTAATAGATACGAATTTAACGAGTTCTCGACCGTCGCCGTTTTCCACGAGCATCATATAATATGATACCTACAACTGCAGTGCGTAGAATAAGAGCTTTTCCGGAGTTCGGAAAACCCGTTGTACCGCCGCATTGGTGTAGACACTGCGCACACGCAACTACGCGTCACCAGACCTACAAAAGTACACACAATATGAATATCTACGTGCAAAGTACTATAGGCATGTACATATATTTACATAAGTGGAGTGACTACTTCGTGAAAAAGTGACCATTTTGTGAAATATTTTCGAAGTGTAAAATATCCGTTTCCATTTCATGAAATGGTCATCTTTTCATGAAAAGATCGATTTCACGAAGTGGCTACGACATAATATACAGAGTGGGCCACGGGAATAGGGACAAGAATAGACGGGTTTTTCTCAACGTTGAATGTGAGTAGGAAGGTCTAGATAAGCTCATTCGATCCGCCAGATAATGCGTTTTATTAACTGTCGTAGTTGTTCGAAAACTATCGACCCACCTCATATAATTGTTTTCCCATGGGGAACAGTACTGCGACATCCGGCGCTGAAGTGAAGTCTAAATGCGCGCTGCACCTTAACTACCGAATCATTGTTTTTCACAAACGCGTAGTACGGTGCAGTTTGTGTAGGCTGCGAAAAATTTGGTGCTCCCAACTAAACCAATTTTACTAAACCGTTGTGAATTTTTTTTTTTGATATTTGATTTGTGTTAATAATTTTGTTGTACAAACATCTTATACATTTTTCGATCGAATAAAAAAAAACCCATAATTATCCGATTTGCATTATAATATTTTTAACATACTGGACGTAATATTATATAAACGAAAAGTAAAACGATGAACATTAAATTAAGGTACATAATGAGGGTTTTGTTTATTGTAAGTTTTAAAATGTATAGATACGTCCAACTGGCCACAGTGGCCTGACTGATGTAGGTACACAATTTTCAATTAAATGACAGTATCGGTACGAAAAATTCACGGTTTTCGCTACCGATAAAATCTAATATATCAATCTATCAGTACTTGCTGAACTCTTGTATATACTTGATCAAAAAAAAATATATAATTTATATTTTCCACCGAAAAAAAATATTGTGTAAATAAAATATCGTGTGTGGTGCCCCTAATTAATGCTCATAATTAAATCCACGGTCAATTGTGCTTCCTGCATTTTATGTAATTTGTGCCACCACTAAAATTAATTTTAGTAATTGTGTCATTTTTTAAAGTTGTAATTATTCGTGCAACATACAAGTAGATTAAACGTATATTAATTACGTGATCTGCTCAATCTTATACCTAGAAAATTGTGATTTTCTTCATTTTTCACCTAATCAAAATTGTTATTTGCCAACTTTAAAAATAAGATGCATAGTATTTTTTTTTTTTATTAATATTTTTTTTAAAAGATAATTTTAATAGATACATTTCAAGAAATTTAAAAAAAAAAAAAAAAAATGTTAACTAATAATTAGTTATTGTAGGTTACTCTGTGTATAAAATAAATGCGAGTTACATAATATTTAAGTTAATAATAAAACGTGTAAAAAGCAGGAATATTATAATTATTCATTATCTAATTGTTCATGTTACAAATAGACCATGTTGTTTATTCACGTTTAATGCCGATGTGCTGTAACTGACGCGACGAGCTCGGTAAATTTATCAGATAAATTTCTACAATTGAAATTGAACGTGTGGCGCAGATTATGTCGTTTGCCATTTCGTTTTCTGTCACGGAGCGCAGTTACCAAAATTAAATTAATATTTAGATGCGGTGCAGATTATACATTATATAACCATAAGTGCTTAGTTGTACCACCTGTCGGTTGAGCTAGATACAAGTACGAACTTTGGCGCAAATTATCATCCCTCCAAACTCTCGCAGTATAGGCTGTATAGCCAGCCACCTATAATCTATACATCTACACCATTATAATATTATATTTTTATAGTTCAATAATATTAATATCATAACAGCGACGGATACGAAAGACACGTACCCACCTACGATGATGGCTTCTGTTATATTCACAAACAGCTGACCCGCACTTAATAATTGTACCACCTGTCGCGGTCGGTGGCGCTAAATACAAGTACGAATATTAGCGCAAAACATCATCCCTCCAGACTCCCGCAGTACCTATATATAGGCAGTAGCCAACCACCTATGATCTATGCAGGTATATCTACACAATTATAATATTAGAATTTATATAGTTCAATAATATTAATATCATAACAGCGACGGACACGGAGGACACGTACCCACCTACGATGTTGGCTACTCTTATATTTATTTCAAACAGCTGGCCCGCCGACAGAGAGATCGTTCACAAATACGTGGCGCGCAATACCTACATAATGTACATCCGCACATAAAGATGCCCTCAGGAAGGTTCCGTAATTTCGTTGGCGCCATCGGACGGTGGATTGGCTGCGAGGCGTTACTTTTGGCGAATGGCGGTCGGACTATATATAATATAGGTGTATAACTATATATATATATGTATATTATATATATATACACGTGAAGAGCGGGAAAGGGTAGTGGGCCGTGTGCGTGTGTGAGTGTAGGGTGGAGGGTGTCTCGGGCGCGTGGGGGTATATACTATTATTATTATTATTATTACACACCAAAGGGCTGCTCTGCCGCCGCCGGCGTCCTCGGGGCGCGACGTCGCGCCGCCCGGCAGTCAGTCACCGGCCGACCGTGTTGCGATGACGAGACCGCCGCGCCAGTGGAGCGCGCCACGCGCCGCCCGGCACTAGCGCGGACCGCCGCACGCGTCGTGCGGTCGCCATGTGGTCGCCGGCCACCGTACGCCTGTTGGTGTTCATCGGCTTTTACGTGTCGTTCTTGGCCATTGGAGCATTCGTGTTCTCTGCCATCGAGGCGCCGGAGGAAGCTGCTCGGGTCAGGGAGCTCAAGGACCTCCGGCAAGATTTTCTCGACGGGCACACGTGTGTCGGAGGTATATACATCTCGCAGATCTACCTATTTTTCAAGACCCCCATGGGGGGGGGGGGGTTGTTGGGTCTAGAGTACCTGGTTGTGTTAGAGGCCCGTTGAAATGAATTTGTAATTTTTGAAATTTTTTAATGTTGTCAGGAATATTCATTTTTTATATTAAATAAAAATATTTTGTGATATAAATGTATATAATATATTAAGTAGAAATCGTGTATGGGACACTCGTATTGCTCGTAATTGGTTGTATTTTATTGGAAGTTATGTATAGAACCGACAAAAACGGTTAGTACAGGGGCTCATAATTTCATGTGGAGGCCTGTTTATATATACATTTTATATTACTTTTTAATTAGGAACAGTGCAATCTGTAAGTACAATGTACAAATGACGTTTGTACATAAAATAAGAAAAAATAAATTGGCTAAATTTTATAAAGACCACGGGTCTTGGGTACAGAAGAAGCCATTCACTGATGGTACTTCATGAAGTGAAGTAGTGGGAGTTAGTCAATCAGTTGGTCAAGACACAATAATGTTCATTTTAGGCGCGTTCTGGGGCCACCTTGAATTGTGGGAACGGACAGTTTTGGGTTGCGATAGTTGTGAAGATTAGAATGAAGATGTATTTAATATTTCTTGGCAGAGTTTCGTACTACTGGGATAAAAAAATCTCTATGGATAGTATATAATTTGAAACAGTACGGATCTTTGGTCATTTGACAAAGACATGGTTTGCAATGTTTGGATTTCAATAATGTTGGTGGATTTAGCAGATTCCCGTAGCTTAATACCATGAGTCCATATTGGTTTATATAGGAGAAGTTTATTTTTGAGATAAACGTGTTTAGTTGTGAGAAGAAGAAGTAGTTGGCGAGAACGGTTTTAAGGTAGCGCGTTCAATATGGATATGGATTTCCGTGGTTATAGTCTACGGTTTAAGTGCAGTAAACGAACGTTTTATATAAACATAATATATTAAAATATTATTATCATATTGTATACAATATACATATTACGCACTTAAACATATCGTTCGTATATTCATGTTGATTGCCATGATTATGTATGTACCGCAGCTACCAGTTCACATGGATAATAATAATGTTATACGTTACAATTGTTTGCAGTTTTGTAAATGATATGGTTATGTGTTAGCTCTATGACATATGCTATTATCTAGTGGTGCCATTTGAGTTTTTTATTAAGGGGTGTCAAAGTTTTTTGACGCCAATTTTTTTCTTCGTCGAGCCACTTATTCTTCATCATAATAATATAGTAAATCACACGTACTTATTTCATGTTCGTGCGGAGTATGTACGCGGGAGTCGAAGGGTTATATATTTCGTAATTTAACGAACTAAACACATTTGAAGGTCGGGAAGCTGGAAATAGATTTTGTCATGCATACCAATATAGATGTATACATTATATACATCCATATAAATAATAAATATACATTACCTCCACACATATAATGTTATACCTATATTATATAGGGACGCATTATGGTTTTCATAATATATTTTAACTTTTACGTATCGGACATCAGCGCGTTTACATATTTTACGGCACGCCAATAAGATGTGGAAAAGTACATGCCAGAGTACACCCTGCCCCCCACCCACCCCAAAATGGAGCCCTCTCCATTATGTATGTAGGTAATATTATACTTTGGAACGTTCTGAAAGCGAACGTCCGACGGACCCATATTATGTACATCGTACAACTTTCGGTTATTATACTTATTACAAGAGAGTATAAGTATGTCTCTATAGGCGCCGTTGAGAACTACTGTGTAAACTAATCATTTATTTTTAATAATTTATTTAATATATTATGTTTATTACGTATACACATTATATTCTAATTATATTCTTGTTAATTGTATTTTGTTTTCTGTAATTATTAATATAATATATAATGTTTGGGTCCCTCAGGTTTATTTGAATAATTATGTGAATCATTATTTTATCAATTGCAATAATTGTTTATTCTGTTTTGCCAGATTTTTTTAAACGGATCGTGATAAAAAAAAAAATGGTTATTATTCACGTTTCCGGTGTTGAAACTGAACAAAATTCGTATTGACGGATTCAAAAGAATGTATCATATAACAATATAATTATTGACTTTGACCGTTACAAGAGGTTGTATCGTTTTTTAATATCATATTAGCACGATATATTGCGTGTACCTATATATTGTATACCGCGGGTGATTATTTTATCAAACAACACTCATTATTTCAAAAAGTGTAAATTTTTTTGAAAATATTTTTTTATATAGTTTCAAGTCACTTATAAGACAACGTTTTTGTTAAAAAGTTATATTTTTAAATATTTTTTATCCTTATAGTCTTTTAATTTTTTTACTTTTTTGAAAGACAATATAGGTTTTTAGTTTTATATTCCAAAGCAGAATATTTTTTTTAGTATTTTGATACATGAAAATCGAATTCGGGGTGAGTAGTTAATGAGTTATAAGTATTTAAAGTTTAGTTGAGCGAAGTGGTTTGGTACGGGGTTACCCCGCGAAATGTTTGTCCACTTCTCAACTCATCAAAACTTTGAATATTTATAACTCATAAACAACTCACCCCAAATTCGATTTTCATGTATCAAAATAATAAGAAAAATATTCTGCCTTGGAGTATAAAATTAAAACCCTATGTTGTCATTCAGAAAAGTAAAAAAATTAAGACTAAGGATAAAATGTTGTTTTATAAGTGACTTGAAACTATGCAAAAAATATTTTCAAAAAAATGTAAAAATAATCACTCGGTTACATTGGAATTTTTATTTTTTAAAGACACCCTCGGAATCAGTGGCAATTGGAAGGTAGTGACTAGTGGTTCACAGATATTATCATTATCATTTACATATAGATTACATGAAATACTATTGTCACCGCATTAACAAAATATACACATATTATTACACGATATTAACGACTCCGGTGATCAGTAAGTTAAGAGATACTAGGTATATAACACATACACATTATGGTATCCTATAATATATGATGTACCTACTAATGTAATATCCGTCGTAAATATATCATCGTATGTAACATGTTATGTGTCCGGATTGTCAAGTTGTACGTGATAGACTACGTTATGTGGTACGTGTATATAATAATCAGCCTTCGGCAACAATTTGGACTGTTGAGAAAAAATAGTGTATTATACGGTATTAGTGTTTGATAGGATATTGCTATAATGCGTGTAGGCGGATGTGTCGGACAAATTGTTGGTTTTAAATGCATAATAGCGCGATCGTACGATAGATTTTGAATCGTTTTTTGATAAAATGTCTGTGTGATAAAAAAGTAGACATCTTTAGAAAATGTACAATGGGGTTTTTTTTTAAGAAAATCTTGAAAAACCACTTGTAGGTTTTATAATATGTTTAATATTATCCAACCTTTTGTCTATTACAATTCATTTACATAGTAAATATTAGCTGGGTAATATTATTAATAATTATAAAAATGAGTAACTTTTTGTTCATAAATTAATGTTCTTAACGCTTCATTTCAACTATATTATATAGTCATTGTAGATTTAAAGTTTTTCTAAAAAAAAGAAATTTCAACACCACACGATACTCCTAATATGGCCTTAATAATAGTTTAAAAATTCAAGTCTCTATTTGAAAATTATAATATGGTCTTTACTAATTTATTTACTTTTTAATATATATTTTTGTATATAATCTAATCTTTTCTTAGTGAAATTTTGGTTGTTGACCATTAAGTTTATTACGAAAGTAATTTTATTATCTAATTTGGAATATATAGTAATTAGTATTGTAGAATAAAAACTCTCGCTAATGTAGTGTACTTTTTTTTTGATACTTGTAACTTGAAGGTTACCATACTACACAAGTACAGTACGGTTCTAAGTTCTAACTATATTCAACAACTTGATTATAGAGCTATATATCTTAGTATACTACATCTTAATTAACTTAACAAAGTTAATAGCTTCAAGTTACGTATAAAATAATATCTTGATATTTTGTTACCTAACTGTGTAGTGTGCATTATGTAATCCATATGCAAATCACTTCCGGTGACACCTGCTACCTAGGGTGTTTTAAAATAAAATAAAAATGCATATGTTCAAAACGTAACTGTGACTCTTACTTTATCTCAGTAAGAGTTATCAAGATTCAAAATTATTTTTTTTTGTAGAGATAATAATATAGTTTAACACGATGAACAATACAACAAAATAATGAAACGTAATGCTCAAATCCTACTTACAATAATAATATAAATATAATACGTATAATCTCTTGTCTAGAAAAATATCTTTCAATAAATTATATCAGGGTATAAGATAAAACTAAATATATAAATATTGAATTCGTTAAAGTTTTGTAAAGTTTTACAATACCTATTTATCATTGTTAATAACCTAGTGCTATGTTGGTGTAGTACGACCATACACAGTTAAATTTAAGTCAAAAGCATTTAAACTTTGCCATAATGCAGGGTTAAATATTAAATATAATACATTTTGAGTTAAGTATCCCTTTATTACGATTGACATTACTTATTCTTAGTCAAAAACAATATTTATACCAGCTACGTATATTAATAACTTGGTTTTTCTTATAGGTACTGTATATTTTAAATACTTGATCCATATAACATGAAAAAGCATGTAATAAATTATAATAAATACATCAAAGTGCTCAAAATAAATAAATGCGTAGTGGCTGATTCGTGAATATTACGCAATTTAAAAACATTCAAAGATAACAATAATATTCATTAGTATATTTTGAAAGTAAAGGATAATTTTGATTAAATATAAGTAAAAATTTGTAATTGTATGTAGTGCGTTGTTAACACTTAATGATATAGATTATTTATATTTGTACATAAATAAACAATGATAGTCATCAACTGATGTTTGAACGTATTTTAAAACAACAAAATATGAAGGTTGACACTCTATGACATAAATTTCTAGTAACTTACAAATGCAATGAAATATTAACAAATCTTTAGGTATTTATTTTTTTTCTTATAAAATGTATAATATACTATTTAAATTAGATATAAACGAATCATTATATGTAACAGGTAGGTTATAGGTATCTAATTGCAATAATATTTGTGTAATTTTCATAAATTACAATAAACTGTAATCAAAAAGCATGTTAATAAAATCTTATTGATTACATTAGAGCAAACGATTTATTTAACAATTATTGTTCTCTTGATGGTTTGCATAAATAATCACCTAACATATTTTAATGAATAAATAGTGAGCTAATTGTCCTTTAAACGTGATTTAGAAGCACATGGTTTTTCAATTAAATTTTAGTGAACCATTAAATTTATTAATTTTTTATTTTAACACTAGGCCTGGTGTACATTTGACCTCTATTTGTGTGTATAATCACTGCCATAGTTGTTTGAACTGAAACATTTAATTCGAAAATAGGTATTGAAAGTAAAATTTTAAATTAATTTTTAATTTGTTCATACAAATAGAAATTATTGCTTATAGACTTATACTTTTAATTACCTACCTATAAAATTGCATCCACCCGGAATAGATACATACAATTTGCTATACGTTATATTTATCTTATTTATACAAACTAATTTATATCGTATATTGGTACATATTGTGAGCAGTGTTCGGATTAGATAAGTATTTTTTTTTAATGGTTATACATTTTGGTATATTTTAGTTGGGCACTATTAGTTGGGTATTATTTATAAACCATAAACTTTGTCTGAGAATCTGTATAAATATTTAAAAATTTAGTACAATTTCGCGATTTTTATCAATAAAAAATGTATCTAGATGAATTTATTTAGATTAGTAAAAAAATTATCTAAGATGAACGTTTAGATACCTTGTAACTATTTATCTAGATAAGATAAAAGATGAACAAATAATTATCTAGATATTCATCTAGATAAGTCCGAACACTGCTTGTGAGACACTCAGACACCGGATGAAATGATGATTGTGACGATTGTAGTGTAAAGGATTTGCCTATCTATAACTCCATGTTAAAAATATTGAAATGGATTAAAAAAAACAACATAATAAGTTATAGATTTCGCTAAATGACCTTAATTATGGCATGAACGATAAGAGGAAAAAACCCGTCAAAAGCGTGCAATGAGACTTGGTGAATGTAAGTCAGATTTCTTATATAAGAACACTATCTTTAATTATAAAAGGAGAACAATAGATACTAGTTGGAAATAATTATTATATTTAAAGACGCCATATTTGAGGAAATGACCAGTTCATTTATTATGCTAAAAATATTTTTTTTTAATAAATGTTAGGTTTGTTTGTATAAAACATACCTATATATTTCACGTCATATAAAATAAAAATGCGCACGTTTTAATAAATAAACAACATTATGTAAATATTTTGTAGGAATATTTTTCATATTTCCTGTGAAAAAAATCGATATATTTAAAACAATAAATAATAAATACGCATAGCTGGTTATGGTTAATTATGAATTCTTGCAATAATACTCATATCAATGTCAATATAAACGTAATACTTATATTATACCTACTAACAAATTACATTGAAAGAATTTGTAAAGATAGAAAAAAATTCTATCAAATAAGTTTTATTTCTGATTATTTTTTAAAACTGTGCAGGAACAAATTATTCAATGTATTTGATTTGCATTTGGTACCTGTTGTACTACGTCTGATAAAATTATTTATAATTTTATATTATACTCATTTTATTTACCAAATATTATTTGCCATAAAATATTGCATATTAAGCAATAATAAAAGATATTAGGTAGGTATTCGTTATAATATCATGTAATGTTATACGCCAAGTGCAAGTAAAACATTATTATTATTATTATTATTATTATTATTATTTTTTGTCAAATTATAGTAGTATGGAAATCACGTATGAAATCGACTTAATTTTTCAATAAATCATTTAGGTTTAATAAAAATTAATATTTTTGCTATACTGCGCTAATTGAATATACCTAATATTGTATACCTATCCCCAAGACATTTAGCTTGATTGATTTTCATAATAGACCAATATATTTTATCTCAAATCTTTAAACAACAATACAAAAAATAAGCATTTAAGATAAATGTTAGTGAAAAAGGAAAAATACATAAACCTTCATTTATGTTTTCAAATAGTCAAAAATGAATAAAATAAGAAAAAGTAATTTCATATATTTATTTTGTGTAATATGAATCAACTTTGTAGTTGAAAGAGATTCGTTTTAGACAAGAAAAACGGAAAAAAAATCCTATAAAATACGAACTTTTATTATCAACTATCAAAATTAAATGTACATTTTACTATAAATTCAGCTGTAACAGTAGTATTTATATGATAATTTTTTTAACGATCGTATTTTAAACTATAATATGATGATTTTTATATTTTTTTTTTATGAAAAATGTTAGTTTAAATTTAATCGAATTATAATATTATATTGAACAATTTCTTCTATTCTCTTATTTTATATTCTGAATGGAAATAATATGAAGTCTTGGTTCTACAATGATGTGTTGTTTTTTTTTTGTGTTTGGAAACATAAAAAGCAGAAATAATAATGCTTCACTCTAATCTACAATATTGTATATGGTTTTTGTTAAAGAATTGTGAGGTAAAAAGTAAAAATTCCTGGTACTTTTTTCAATAATTGGAAAAATGTATTAACAAACATCGGAAAACAGGTATATTTTATGCACACCAGTTTTCCGACAAAGTCTTATTTGTTCTTCTGTGCAATTCAAAAAGAAATAGCTAAACTTGAAATTTTCACAAAAATATTTATATTAGTTTTGGCTCTTTTGAGCTATTCAAAGACATTCAAAATATTTAACTTCTTTCGGTATAAGTATATTGATCGAATTGGTATTTTTAGGTCAAAAATATACAAAATTGAATAGATATGTACAAGATTCATCAGTTGTTATTCTTAAGTAGTTAATATTTTTTTATTATAGTCGTCTGTATCTTAAACGTTGACCAATAATAATATTATATGAGCTTTATTTTAGTGTGATTCAGATACTATCATGCTTGAAATATAAGCCTTTCTCCGGTTCAAAATAGTTATCTAATATAGTAATTAGTAATATCATACTATGTCGTTGATACTTTACTGAAGTATTTCAAAACCTTTTATAATAAGTCTTGGCATAAATAATTCATCTGAAACGTAAATATATACAATTAAGATGTTTATAAATATATATAATATATATTAAAGTGGAAATAGTTTTGTCAATGTAACATACACGCGACGACTTCGGAGCAATTTGTTTTTAAACTTTTTCATTATACATTTCTACCGAAAAAAATTCATAACACGTAGCATAGAATGTTGACAAAAGAATAGTTCATTAGATATGTCTAAGAAGCCTTTTGTTAAAGGTAAGAATTATATCAAAGTTAAAACTCATTTTCTACAATACATTTCCTGACTTATTGTGTTTAAGTACATATTTTTCAAACATAATTCTTGCATTTCACAGAAAATATTAAACAATATTAAAATATTTGAATTATCAAATTAGTTTAATTTATTTAAAACTGTTTGTTTTCCGATATAAAATGCAAGGAAGTTGAAACTTATTAAAGGAATATATTTATTTATTTTGTATTCAATATTAACTACATTAGATGTATAATATCATTAAAAAATAATATATAATTCTTTATTTATAACTTTATAAAGTATAAACATTAAATATTTATGAATTAATATGATTAATGTAATGGTTTTATTAGCTCAATTAGTTGTATGATGCTTTATTATTCTGTGACCACTATACTGACCACGCTTATATAATAGTTCTAAATTTGATTAGGAAGGAGGTTATTTGGGATGCTAGGTTTTTTTAGGTTTTCGTTTAGTTTGATCTGGTATTCACTATTATCTGTAATTGATTTTGCTACCTGAGATAAAATTAGGATATTATTTATATTACGTGGGTGTGAGGCGCAGATGTAAGGCGAGGTTGACACAATATTAGTATTACGATACTATTTAATTCATTTAAGTTTTCATTTTTGCAAGGTGGTTGACGGTTGTTGTTTTCGAAGTTACTACAGGTTTTCGAAAATTTGATATCCACGGTAGTTGGTGGGGGTGATAACCATTAAATAATGAATATTTTTCGGGAAGATCACGATGAATTTTGGTACAGGTGTCAATTCTGTGTTTTTTGCCGCATTGGACGCATCTGGGTTGTTATTGCAGTATGCTCTAATGTGGCTATAGTTTTGGAAGTTTAGACATTGATATCCAAATGATGTGGTTCTTTGTTGATTCGATTTTTATTTTGGTATAGCATAAATATTAAAGCTCGAATATATTATCTCTCTTCTTTGTTGTTTAGTGCTGGTTCTAAATCCAAAAAAAAAAATATATATAGTTGTAGAGATGTTTTGGAGGTTCTTTGACGAGCGTTCGTACATCATAATGATTCTCGCCAAGAAAACTTTTTGTTCAAATTCCTCTTTATACTTAGGTAAAATCGAGTTGCGTGATGAGATGTAAATTTTTGACAACAATTCGATATGATTTATTTTTGTTTAATTGGTACGTAAAAATGTCGGCTTTTGATTCTTTTAAAAACTTTATGATTGCTCTATCTGCATTTGGTGGTGAGATAGTATTTAGTTTAGGTAGGTCAGTAGAGCTTTTACATATTTTATCAGTTGGTTCTATTTTATTTTTATTTTTTTGCCAAAACTTTTGGTACTTAATCTAGTATTTTGGTTTTGACGAATATTGAAGGGGAAGTTTTGTGATGGTTTCGTCATCCGTGTTGGTTTCTATTTCTAAATCGTCATTACGTGATAAACTTTCAAATCTATTACGACAAGAAAATTGTGCGTGCGCAGCAGTTTTAATTGATTTATATAATGGAGATAATCCTGCTAAATTTAGACGCTAATGACGTGATTTGGACATGACGACACCAGTCCAGTTGAGATCGAAGATTTCGTTTATATCTGAATCATTAGTAGGGTTTCTTCCTAGATTATTGTATGGTGTTTTGATTTATAAATTTAATAGACGGCACTAATGGCTTTTGTTTAACGGACGTTGAGTTTGGTTGGGAATTTTAGCGGATGTTTATTGTAGATATCGATGTTCGTGTTCGTGTGTTATTTTCATTAATTTCAAAATTTTGTTTTCGGGGAGTGGTTGAGCACGAATTGCTTTTAAGTTTTAGGGCAGTAATAAACTCACAAAAACCTGTTACATGTAATATATTCTGAATACATATAGGAGTATAATATAACTTTGAAAAAAAACGATCAGTTTTAAGTTCATTTTTTCTCCAAAATAGCAAGAGCGTGACAAAACCATTTATTGACTGTTGAATTAGTAAATTGACATATAATTTTAAAAGTTAATACATTTTGTTATTTATCATAATCATGATTTGCTTGTATAGCTTATACTATTTTTTAACCGTATTTTAAGTTTAACAATATGAATATTAATAATTTTTGTAAAATTTTAATATTACAGTACCTACAGTTGTTTATAAGGATTTAAAGTTTATAAGAGTGAAGAAGTAAATCAAAATGATATGCCGTACCACATCACTCACTCATATTGTATAAACTTTAAATGCCTGTAGTGAAATAGTTAGGTTCAGTATTCGATATTTTAAATCAAAACTTTTTGAAACATATTCTACTTTTAAATATATATATATAAAAAAAAAACAATTTTCCATTGTAAAAAATCGTAAAACTTACTAAACCTCGAGAGTAAAAAATTGATTTTTTTTTCGATTATATTTTGTGTTTAAATTATATTATTTACTTAAAAACAAATTTTTTTTCAGAAACGCGGAGTATGATAGTTTTTAAAAGTTGCACTTTTAATTTTACATATAGAATGTAATTTAATTTGAATTAAAAATATAATTAGTAATATCTTTCAGGTACCTATAAATCATACTTATTAATTATGAACTTTATTTGAACACTTCATTTCTAAATTATTTTATTTTCAATGTAAATATAATACTAGTATTTTGATCTGTAAAATAAAATGTGAAGTCTAGTTGGAATAACATGTGGTTTAATTTTATATTATAATTTATCATAATATTGTTGTGATATGATACAATTCAACAACCATCATAATCATAAAAACAAAATATGGAGTATTAACTAATACTTAAGTGCTGATAACAAATTTGCTGTATTAAGTTTTTGATATCATAAATAAGACGCACTAGAAGTAATAGGTATTGTAATTTGTCGTAGGTATACAAAGTAAATTATATTATTATATATTATAGGTATTGGGTATATTATATATTTATATTAGGTATTGGGTATAGATATAATATAATATAATTTTACTAAATTAAATTAAATTATTATTTTTATATATTTTAAATTAATTTTTTGTACGATTAAAGTTTGGTTGAATGTCTATAAGTGTTTTAGCTTGAACGACCACCTCAACATCTACAAAATATTATCATTCTTCTGGTGATGCTAGGGAATAGGTATGTTACATGGATTCCCAAAAGACACCACCTCTGGTGAAGTAATCAAAAGTGAAGACGGTGTGAGTATGTTTTGCTACCGTAAATTTAATTACACAACAAAATGAAACTGTAAGCCATCGCAATAGAAGAAAACCTAAAACCTTAAACCAAAAATAAATTCTCGACACTTAAGTATTGCGTTTAATAAAATATTTTCTACGAGGATTCAACCACAAGTGTTGATTTCTTCGACGTTTTTAGCGTTAGAATCGAATGTTAAAAGTTAATAATTTTCACACAAAAATATTTTAAAAACAAACAGACAGATAAAAGACCTCATGTTAGACACTCGCATTGCTTCATTTATCTCTGCTCAATACGTAGCTTCGTTTTTAATAATACATTTAAAAGTAACAATAAATCGCATTTAAAAATGAACTTTGAGCAAAGTTTGGTTGAAACTATGCCTGCTTACATTTTTTTTATTGACGTTTATCTGTAGTTCTTTTTAACACTTAAAATACAACATTACTAAAAATTAAATTATGTAAGTACTATGCTATCTGGTGTTAATAGAACAGAAAACTTTTACAAACAAATTACAAATATATTTATCGCTTGCTCAGTATCAAAAAAACAATGAAACATTTTTATTTTACCAATCATATCCGGGTATAATATATTAATGGAACTGTATCCAAGTTTTAATTGAACTGTAGAACTTGTTGAGAACGTTTTTTAATTTTTACAATTTTTAAGTGCCAAAGTTTTGTTATTAAAATTGAAGTTCGAATTTGTTTATATTTATTACATTTAAAAAACTTCTGATTTTAGAATTACAACAAAGTAAATATTTAAATAAAACTGCAAAGTTTTGATCACTAAACATTTTTCAATGCCTTTGATAAAAAATAGTACCTGATAAAATATTTAACTCCAAAGATCGTAAAATATGTATTTTTCTTTTCTTTGATGTAGATAGGTGTAATATTAATGTTTACGATTAAGATTCAAGATAAGCATTAATATTAATAAATAATATTAATTGGGCGCTACCCATAAATTTGCTGTCTCCGTCTTAAACACGTAAGACATACCAAATTTTCATTCCCTAGTTTCAATAGGGAGACGGAAAAGTTTGATTATAGGTCAATTCACTATCTCACTCTAATATCAAAACTATAAAACCATACTCTAATTGAAACCAGTGAATACAAATTTGCAAGTCGTACGTGTGTAAGATGGACATAACAAATGCAAGTGTAGCGTCCTCTTAAATTTTAGTGTGCTGACGATTTTTAATTTTAAAACAAAACACCCTCACATTTTATAATTTTTAAAATATCATTACAATTCAATCAAGTTGAAGTCATTAAAATCTATAATAGTTATTATGATGAACATAATATTATTATATTTATCCAGATGTTTTTTTGGGAGTTGTGACGATTGAATTTAATAAATAAAATTACAATTGTAGTTAGGTATGCCGTTATTTAAAATTTAAGCTATTTGCAATATGCACAGATATGTTTTAAATTCCTTTGAGTAAGTTGGATAATCTTCAAAATTAAATATTATAATCTTATTGTAAACTTACAATTTGTCGGTAAATTATTTTATTAGTATGCCTATTAATATCTTAATATAACTTAAGAATTGGATATTTTAGTTGTAATTAATATTTCATAAAGTTAATATTATAAATTATAATGCAATCGTAGATCTTTACACATTTAACATACCTATAGGTTAAAAATGTATGTGTTAAAAAATCATGTTATTAATTATTCTTAGCTTATGATCAACTTATGTATTTTGGGTTGGGGTATAGTTTATTGCCAAATTGCAAAAGGCTACCTCTAGTATAATAACTTTATATTCGATTCTGTTTTTAGGTTATACACTTGAAACCACATAAAATATATTATACATTTTGAATGAAAGAGGGACTAAGAAAGGAATCGTAGAAAAATGGTTAAAGCGAAAGATAAGTCGATAAGGTTAACGGTGGTAGTGAGTAGAAGGTATTTCTCGTGGGAATTGATGACTTATAAAAAGTGAAATAAAATATGGGAATAGAGAGAGAAAAGATATTTTTGTTAGGACATGGAGTAAACATTACAAATCGTTGTAGCACATTGCAATCCAAAATCCTAAAGCTTCAAGCGTCGAATATAAAGTGAGATGAGTCTGTAAGCACATATGAGCACAGTGGCGTATCCAGGGGAGGGGCTGAGGGGGCTGCAGCCCCCCCCCCCGAAATGTTAAAAATTATTTTAATGGTCTACGATAGTAGCTCAAAAAGTCTTAAATTGTATTTAAAATATTTAAAAATGTACAATATGTATTAACACTTTTCAGCTATCTATTTGTGCTAGTACGTATTTAATGTGTAAAAGTGTAAAAGTTGATCAGCACCTCCCGAAAAAAAATCCTGGCTACGCCACTGTATGAGCATTTTCAGATCATTTGACTATTTTAACAAAGAATCGACACTTTATCAATTGAACTAGAAATAAGTTCAACGATGATGATCAAAATTAATTTGACTTACTGTGAACTTATGTTATCATTTGTTAAATCAAAGGGTAGTAGGTACCTACTTGAATTAAATAACTATAATATGCATGTACATCACTTGAATAACGTTCAGCTGTGAGACTTAAATTATAAATTTGCTAATACATATTATATAATATTATACAATGCATCTGTCAACGATAAACGTTTAATAAATTCGTTCATAAACGAAATATTTTGAACGCATAACTTTTAATTTGATTTCATGGTTTTTTTTTACTGCATATAAAGGACTTATTACTAGGTATCCAATTTTTTGAAATGTTTAACATTTTTTTTTTTTACTTATGAACATAGAAATTAATAATTTTTCTATTATTAATTTGTCTCTTGAGTCTTGTATAGAATAAAAAACCTTGATTCAAATTCAAGGTCGTGGGCTCGAATAATTTGTTTTAACTTTATTGTTGAATATACCTTCAACTGTAGGTACATGATATACACAAATAATGAATATGTAACAAACAAACATTACCAAAAGAACATTTTTGTATCGACATATTATATTAATTATTTCATCTCTCAGATATAGTAGTTTATTACACGGTGTATTCAAGTAAAAAAAAAGGTGGGTAAGTGGATGTCGCTCTACTGTACAGTAGGTTACAAGTGAGTCATTGTATAATGGATAGTATTAAATTTGAATTCAATGATATAATATCACTGTATGAGAAAAACGATTCTGAGCGGAGACGGTATGTTAGTCTAGGTATAAGGTATCTTATATACTTATCTATGGTATTAAAAAAAAAATTGATCAATAATAGGTATCTATAATAAATTCCAAATTAATCATATCACAATATCCATTAGGTACTTATAACGCGTTATACATCAACAAAAAATCGAGGTACTATCATAGATATATAATAGTATACTTTAGAAGTTTCAATAATAGACAATCACAACAAAATAACTAAAATAGTTATTCCAGGTTTTTTAATATGTGATTTCGTCCAAATTTGAGCTTAAAATGACTATAAAAATAAATTGTGCTTATGTATTTTTTTTAGATTTTTTTGGTAACAGAATTAACTACTTAGATGGAATCTTGTTTTACATTTTTTATCCTTAGATATAAAAAATTGAACATTTTAATAAATTTTTTACCTACGAAATAATTTATTAAATTTTAAATTTGATACATTTGTCAAAATTCGATCTTAAAATGCTTATAAAAAAAAATTGTGCCGATGTATTTTTAATATTTTTCAACTGCTACTGTAACAATATATCAGGAACCTTGCATTAAATTCTCACGCTTTTTTACCCAACAAACAAAATTTTATTGATATTTATAGAAAAAAAAACTAAACAAATTGAAAACTGACAATGTCCGTAAACAGCTCAAAAAAAGTCAAAATATTTTCAAAATTGTATGGTGTATAAAAAATGAAAATATTAACATTCAGTGAAATTTTAAAATATCTACAGTCATTCGTTTTTTAATTACAATCAAATAAGAAAATCGTCACATGAGAAATCGAGTGAATATCAAATGTTGTAAAAATATGAATTTCAAACGATCATAAAAATTTAATTTGACTTTCTTATAGATATTTTTTGTTTGATAAAGGTAGATAATCTTATAAGGAATCTTGTATTACATTTTAAAATCTTAGATTTAAAAATAAAAAATTTTACGAATTCTTAACTCAAAATAATTTGCTAATTTTCGTGATTTTTCCATATTTTGTCGATTTTTGAACTTTAAATGCTTATAAAAAAAAACTGTGACTAAGGATTTTTAATATTTTTCATCTGCTTTTGAAACAATATACTAGGAGCCTTTTATTAAATTGTCAAGCTTTTTTAATCAACAAATAACATTTTACTAATATTTTAGAAAAAAAACTAAAAAAAATGAAAACTGACAATGTCCGTAAAGAGCTCAAAATAAGTCAAAAAAAATTTTGAAAATGTTATGGTGTATAGAAAATGCTAATATAAACATTCAGTCAAAATTGCATGTATCTACGGTCATTTTTTTTAAAGTTACACCAAAAACCAAATTCAATTTTGTGAATAATCGATTTTGCGTAAAAATTCCCGTTTTTCCTTAATTTTTCTTTGGTTTTTCTTGGCGCTTTTGAAAATTACTGGGAATTTTAAATTTTGACCTCCCCAACGCACCAACGATATTCACTTTCCAATCGAACAAGATACTGAAGTGGAAAATCAAAGCATTATTTCGACTACTTATCGTGTTCACAGACACAAAAAAAATAAAAAACAAACATCATTGTAAAAACAATACATTCATCGTTCCACTCATAATCTAATATAATATGTAATAATATTATTGTTAAAAATATTTAGAGGTATTTAATATATTTTATTTATACCGAGTTTATCATAAATTACATCTAAAATGCAAAACTAGTTTTTATGATTTTAAACTTCGAATTACATAATTTTAAAAATATTGTTTATAATAATTATTAATACCAAAATACATGTAATTTATATTGAAAACTAAAATAAATGAAACAATTTAAAAGTAATATAACTATACACAGTGTCTATGAATAACATTTTCTGCAAAGTTTATAATATTTTAATACGTTTTTATGGAAAAGAAGTTTAAACTTACGCTATTAAATACTAAAAACAAATTATTATAAATAAAGGTTATTATTTTTTATCAAATTCAAAAACGTTATTGGTTTGAAAGTACGACATTCTTAGACTGCAGCTAAGAGATTAAGTTTTTTAAATCATTATAATTTTTTGTAAGATGTAAAAGAGATAATTATGCGGAAATCTTCTCTAAACTTTAGATAAGATTCTCATTAAATTAAACCATAACAATAACTGTTTAATGAAAAAAAAAAATATTATATTAAAACAAACTCTTTTTTTTATTGTTTTAATAGTGTAAGGTAAGAGACAAATTTTAATTCTGTCTAAAATAATAGTGAACATTGGTCAATTAGACGATGAGGATTAAACACAAATGGATCATTAATTTGAAAAGGTCTACCTTAGAAATATTTTTTTTGGCTTAAAATAATAATGAAAAAAAAAACTATATTCAACGACATTAAACCAAAAATGCCAACTTCATTAGTCGATATACATAGATATTTTAGTGATTATAGGTGAGTTTGGCTAACCCGACCTGTACAATGATCACTTTTGCAAGTTATTTCCCCGATAAAAGTGTCTATCCAAACATAGTTATTTTCATTCATCAATTTTTGTATGTTTGATGATTTTGTTTCTTAATTTTTCATAATAATTTATACATATATTTCGTTCTATAAAATAAAATACATATTATAGAAAGTATTTAGTATGTGTAGAAAAATTATTAATATTGCATATTTAAATTCCAAGTGGCATAAATCAAATCAAAAGATTATACGAAAATAATAATACTATAGGTAGGCACTTCAATAAATTATTATAAATTCAATTCAATAAATGGTTATACATAAATTTATCTACCACCAATATGGGCTTTTGACACAACTGAACTGAAATTACCTTATCATCGTATTATATATTTCGAAAGAAGGTAAACTATTTCCTCAGGACATAGCATTCACTAAGAAATATGACTCCATCTCGGAAAGTACAAAAGCACAAATGTCACAACTTTTGTCAAAAACCTACATAAGCGATTCACAAAAATGGCTGTTGGTTACGTTGGGTTCCAGGGAAATTGTTATATTTTATTCTATCGAATATTGGGCAATTTGTTTTTCAAAAAAATTTGATTTCAAATAAAATGTAGATTATCAATGACAGTTTGTTACGGTATAGGTTTTTAGGAATCAAATAATTCAATTGTTCAAGGTACATCTGCAGAATACTGGTATTCAAAAATGTTTATATAAAATAATATATCATTGAATTAAAGCCGCAAACATTTTAGTCAAATTTAAATTTCGCATTTTTCAAAATCTAATCTTCTCTATTATATAAAAATAACTCAAACGACTAGGTAGCATACTTGCATTGGTATTTATTTAAATTTAAAATTGCTGCTGGATAGAATTTTTACGAATGTTTACCCATGAATTTACGATGTTGTAACAGTGACCACGGTATATATATAAATTTGAAATCCAAAAGCGTGCCAAATTGCGCCTCTTACTCTGCAATACCTACAGACAACTCAAGCATAGAGGAACTTAAAAAGTAAATTTGTTTGTATTAGATTTTTCTATTATTTCTTCTTTTCATCTGGAAAAAGACATAATGTTTTATTTTATTATTTTATGTGTAGGTGTTAAGAAACTTGATGTGTGTAATGTACCTATGTCCTAAACAAAATATAATTGGTGGTTCAGGTTCCTATGACATTTATATTGCATTATTTTAAAAATGTATTATTATTATTTTAAGATTAAACTATATTTTGTTACGTACCTATATAATTATAACACGTAATTTAAATTTCAGATCGCTAGAGTTATAATAAGAAAAAGAATGGTGACAAAAATGATAAATGTTCAAGTAATTATTTATAAATTAGAAGTACCTTCTAACGAACCCTAAAGGACCCTCATCCACCATCGGTTGCGACGACGTATAATACCTACACAATTACATTTTTTAAGTAACAAAAACTATTTAAGTTTACACGCATGTAGGAATGCTTTATTTTATCTTTGCCATTTTGTGTCACTTTAAGATATATGCCTATATTTCACTACCACCGTGTTCCGCGTGTAAGTAAACCGTGTGGTTAACAAATTATCGTAATAATATAGAGACCTACCAAATTGTTGTAAATACTTGGTAACTACTTTACCATGTGGCTAGGCAGTTATTAGACGTGGTTTATTAATGAATGAAGGATGATTAGGTGGTGAAATCATTTTACCTTAATAGGAGTATAATATAATTTAACTTGGTGAGAAAAAAGAACATTTAGAAACACGCGACGTCTAGTGTCTCGGTGGTAGTGGAATTGAAGTACCTACCTATACTTACCTTAAGAAATTAAGTCTAAAAAACTTTTATTTATTTAAAACGATTCAAATTAATGTTACACTATGTGCGGTGCATTATAATCCTTCACTAAAAAAAAAAAATGAGTATTTTGGAATAAAGTAGGTATATTTTTAGTCGTTATTTTACGACTATACACTGAAATTCAGTACAATTCAATTTTTATAATTTATAGTTTGTTATTTTTTTTTTTTGTGTTGAAAAACTTTTGTTACCTATACAAAAAAAAAGCATTCCGCGCCATGTTACGGTTATTCAAATTTCGATACATATTATTATTATTTCAAGTTTTATTTTTTGTTGCTATTTTGATTCATTTATTCTCGTTATGTACGTTTCGTTACACCACTACCAGATAAATATTATGCTTTTACCACAGTCTACCCGCTGATCTGGTAATAAAACTCGCGCAAACATAACTTACCGTGTAATTTCTTCACATACCACTTGAAAATATGCGGCGTTTCAAAATCACCGGAGCGTTTAGCTAATCGTATAACGAGCGTTATACCTGCACGAATTTGAGGTACCAAAACTACCAACGTAGGTATAATTTTCTGTTCGGTGTTTACTCTGTGCGTTTGAAGTGATAACAATACGTGTCGCCAATACATATTATCGCGATGAAGAGGTTGTAAAGTGCAAATAAAGTTGACCCGGCGGCTATACTTATACTTATCTATCGGAAAGAACCTAGGTGCATTGTATTTTTGCACAGCACGCCGTGATAAAACAATTTTTTTATCGGTGCATTTATAATTGTACTTTTAATGTCACGGACAACTCATTAAAATCCGACATTATCGAATAATTCGTATTATAATAATGCATCTTTGTTGCGAAGAATAGAATAAAACAAATTGAATGTACGCGACCTTCGACGATGTTCAAATGTAAAGTCTTACACGTCATGCAATAGTTATGGGGTACGAAATTTGAAATCTATCGGTCGTATATGTAAATATATTGAATAGAAAATCAAAAAACGTCTCCTATGTCGAAAACCATTAAATAAAAAGTCAAAAATAACCGAGTTTGACAACCACCACTGTGATGTCAAGGGTTTACACTTAGATTATAGTTTCTGATTCGTAATATAAAAACATGTTTTGTTGGAAAAATGCATATAAATATATTATATATGTTTTTAAAAAACACAATTATGCGAATGAATAAATTTAAATTGCCATAATGTTGTCAATCACGTCTTCGTTATAACGATCAAAACTTTCTGACATTATAATTGCTTACAAATTAAACACACAAAAAATTCTCTCAATATATTTTATTTCTATTTTATTTCATAAATCATAAACCTGTATAATATGTTTTATAAATTATTATTAATGTTAATCACAATTTAAAATCATGGGTTTTATTACCTACCTTTTAATTTTATTTCCATAAACTATTCAAAACTGTCTGATGAATGAATTAACATATTCTATAGTCGAATAAACATTACTTTAAATCATATTATCAATTGGTTATTTTATATATATATATATATATATATATATATGTATATAAGATAATATACTATAATAATTGTAATAAATAATCCAAATATGAAATAAAAACTTACACTTAAATATATTTTATTTTGTCGCATATTTCCCTCGCGGGACGCATCAATTTTATTCCTACAATCTTGCGAATATACTATATAGTATAATATACAAAATTTGACTAGGTACCAAAATGGCTGCAGTAGTAGGTAGCAAAAATGTTTAAAATATATTTATTTTGTTTTTCATTTGATTATAAAAATGACAGAAACCTTACAGTTGAATCAATTTTCAAGGAAAAAATTACCATAGTACTATTGGATGGATGATATCGAAAAAAGAAAAACCAAAATTTTTCTTTTGATGTCAAAGATCAGTAAAATGTATTTATAATATTATATGAGGGTAATACTATTAAATTAATAGGTATATATTTTAAATAATTATTATCTGTGATTTTATATTTTTTAATGATAAAATATTTCAAATATTTTCATGTATAATAATACAATGAATAATATTATTATTCAAGAATACATATATATAACTATGCTGATACCATTAGGCAAAATATTTTGAATTAGTATAATAATTATTATAATCGTACCTACATATTAAAATATTATGTAATGTTATTAACGCAGAATTAATTTTTGTAATTTTGGTACACGTTTAATTAAATTTGACAATTTAATTAGATATAATATCACGTGATATAACAAAATACGCTTATTCAAATTTACGTTCAACATTTTAATTCATTCCAACTAATCATGCTACATTAGGTATTCATGTATTCGAATGGTTTTACGGTGAAGATCCCTAACTGCAATAGGTGTTTATTACCTGGCCTCGGATTTATATCTACGGGTAAATTGATTCTAGAAGCTTATATTATCTTGGATGATATTTCATTGCTATCGAACTTTTTCCTTTTGGCAGGAGTTTTCATCATATTTTATGCGTATCAGAGATGTTATATTGGATTTGGGTGGATAACAAGTGTTTGTCCAAACAATATGCTCAACAATACGTTCGTACCCTTAATTCTCGTGAGCACCATGGTTCAAGTATGAAATTTAATCAAAATTATGATTTATTTTTGCACCTCATAGTAAATCATTAAAATAATAAAATCAAAGAAATGTTTACAGCATTTATAATCGAAGTTATTATTTTAAATCTTTTGTAATCGCGAAAATTAGGAGAGGGGATACGTTTTTAGTTCTGCAACCTTCTATCTATCAAAGTAACCCCTTAAGTTTCGGAATCTTGGCTGATAATGTAATTCATAAAGTATAGTCACAATAATACACCGTAACTGTAAAATGTAATTAAGGTCGAATTTCCATTAAGATCCGAACTCCATAGCAACATCATGTATCACAAAGACCAATTAATTTTCCTTAAATATAACACGATATTAGATTTCGACGGGACTGATGTCTAATTCCATTCAATTAACAATTTTAAATTGATTCTAAAAGCAATAATTTTTTTTGAGTTATTAGCAAATAATAAATTGTACTGTTGAAAATTCATAAAACTTTCAATTTTGGTAAGGTAGTTAGGTTTGAAAATGTAATATAAAGTTCCGCATAAATTGCTCTTACATCAACTCAAGAATATCGAAAGTACATATTATGCACAATGTTTGTTTTTAGATATTATTTCAAGTTAAACTTTTTCAACAGATATTGAAACGAAAAATAACCATTTTAGTTATTTTTTTGTAATTCAAAAAATATCATCGTAGGGACTTTTTACCATTACGTAGGTACATAAACTATAATATTATACTAAACTGTAGTATACACCATACTTCAAAACATTATTAGGCATTTAAAACTTATATTTAACTATAAACACTTGTAGGTAGTCGGTTATAATTAATCAGTTTGATTTTATTTTATTATATATTTACTGCGTAGCCGTTGTTTTTATTAATATAATTCAAAATATTAATTTATAAGGCGAAACAAAAACAACAATTCATACGAACCTACTTTATTTCAAAAATATAAAGGATTAAAGGATTATACATGTTGATTACACAAGTTTTCGTTTAGGGTACTCAAAAGAATACGTGACGTATTAAAAAAGAATTCCTCGCGGCTTCGCCAAGTTTTGACCCCGACTGTTAATAGAGCCAATTTCTGTTTTATGTCTGTAATGTTCCTAAGAGACTAATCCCAGGTGTTCTATGTAGTTGGTGGGAAAAAAAAACATTCATCATAAATTATAATATAATACAAAAGACTCATTTATTCCATTTGTTTGGTTTGCCATGTGCCCATATTATTTACGAACCATATAATAATATATAATGCAAACGTGGTGTAGGTATACTATTCCGTATTTCAATACATACATATCATGATAAACAATGTGCCACTCCAATACCGCTGATTAAACTTAGATATTCAAATCCCACTGTATATACTTTAAATAGAATGACAAATGACTTGTAATAGATAGTAAATATAAATAAATTATACGCTGCCACGAAATCATCATTGAAATCTCACTGTTATTATTATGTTGTGTTTTGATTATTCCTCGCACGGTGAAATATTTACATAGAGTAGTGAAAAATCAAGTTAAATAATAAATATGCAAAATATTTTTTTTATTAAATGGGCTGATTAATAGGAACGTTACACCCTTCGCTCGGTCTCAGTCTTAATAACGCGCAATACACGTCAAATTGAACGTTCGGAAGAATGTGTTCTACTCTATTCTATTTTATTTTTATTTTTTAATATTAGAGTTAATTGACCAAATTTAAAGGTGATAAATTATCTAGGGCACCTTTCAATAAATTCCACGATGACAGAATTAAATACGTATTTTAAATTTGAATATAATATGTTACGTCACCTACTTATCTATACTCAGGAATTTTTGTTAAAACATACAATTTTATGCTGGAAAATTTTCATTTATACTTAGATCCTGTAATACTTAATTAAATTAGTAATACGAATTAAACGGCAGCCGAAACTTAAATTTTCCAAAATGTAAGCACTTAAAAATTAGAATAAGATAACGAATTGTAAGTAATAGTTCGACAGGAGTGAAGATTTTTCTTATAGATAAGTTTTAATTGTTTTTCTCACTCAAATCTCAAAATGATAATAAATTAAGGTAAAACTGTTAAAAAGATATGTAATACACAAATAGTATAATATTGCAATGTTTGTCAAGCCTTATCAACTCTAGATTAAATTCCTCTAAATCCCATGATTTATTTGTTTAAATTTTTAATTATCTCAAGTCATCGACAATAACTGATTTCATTGATTGTATTCTTTATAAAAGATTTAATTGCAAATTCTTATCCCTAAATTTGTTCTTGAAATATCTTAAAAAGTTTCAACAATGATTTCAGGACCTACCTACTTAATGTTAATCTAACCAACAAAATGAATTACCCAATATATATATGTTATGTAAAATATAAGCTAAGTTGAGGTTATTTGTTTATAGAATCCTCTTAATATATAGTATTATATTAAAATAAAAACTAAAATAGTAATAGGTATTCATGTAGACAAAAAAACGATCAAAAAAAAAAAAAACATTGAACAAAATCAATATGAAATAAATAGATACCAAATATTTGAAAATATTATACATAATGAATAAATCTCATGGCAAAGTATTCGTATTTAATTGCGTTTTCCCGTAATTAATTGCCCTGTTACACTCGATAATAATAAACTTTAAACACCATCTATGTTTTCAATGTACCAATAATAATATGCTGTATTCATTATACAAGATACTTATATCTTTATAGTGGGTGTAATAAATATTGCAACATAAAAATTTGCAATTAATTAAATACATCAATCAAAAGAAAAATTATCAAGATAGATATACTACCTATATAATATAGGGATTCAAATTATGAAATCTGATATTGAAAAAAAAAATATATGGCACTATGCTTAAAAATAATACTTGAAGTTTTATTTGTTACTATAGTAGACCTTATTATAACTGGCAAAGGAATAATAACATTTTCATAATATTGTTTTACACACTCATAAAAATAACCGTATAAGAAATAAATACATTGCATAATATATATCAACTGTCTGCAAGACAAAACTAGATACCTACACAATTTTATTTTGCATCTAAATATATATTTTGCATTTTTGCTTTTTATACATAATATTTCTTCTATTTTTTAAGCTTTTTTTTTGCATATTTCATGAATTTAAAAAAACTAACATTTTTATATTATTAATTTATGGAAATCGTTAAAAATTAATTTAAACTTTTAAGTGTGTCTTGTTAAGTTTTGAACTTTTGAAGTGCGCGTTATATGCATGTATATATTGTGATATCTTAGAGCTGAAAGTCATCTTGCTGCCATAACAATTATCTAATCATCAAGCATTTAAGTTAACCCCAGTTTTGAGTCAACAATAAAATAAATTTATCCTGTTTTAAATCGTGGGATGAAACAATGAGAAATTGTGCGTTTGAAGTTGCAATTGTTTTTTTTTGTGGAATGGTGACAAAAATGTTAGCTTGGGAGGAGGAATTTAAACCAAAGTGGTAAGCATGCGTTGACAGTCAGTTATGACGGAATTCATTAGTTCAATTACTTGAATTCATATCAAAATATATTATAATATTATCACCACAAACAAAATTTAACATTCATTTGGTTAACATTTGGTTAGAACTTTCGATAATTAAAAGCATAAAATGTTAAATGAAAATTAATTAACAGTATTATACAGCGTATATAGGTATAGGTAGGTATACACGTCAAATTAATTACTTAAATAATTTTAATAAAAGTTTTATTAAGATCGATTGGAATTAAACATCTTACTGAAAAGTTTTTACAGTCCAAGTTTTATCTGTTTTAATTTATCGTACCTTCTTTTTAAAAAAAAAAAAAGAAAATCGTACACCAAAATGTGTAATTAAATTAGTTTAGGACGCCTAACCAATAAACATTTTATATTTTTTCTCATTTCAACCGCAAGAATGGTTATTGCGTTATTTCTCACTGTAACCAAGCGGTCCAATAAAATTAGGGTTTACCGAGTTTAGCGAAACAATTTCGGCACCGCTATTATGACGATATCGTTTCGGCAAGTTGATATTTGAGCAATATATATATATTATAATGTATAGAGTTGAGTACAGTACTGATTGGTGATTCAACAGATGGAATTATAGACTTTGATTAATAAGCTGATTGATAGCAACAAACATAGGGTTATACAGAATAGTAATGATGGTTTGTTATACAATGTGCCAGTTAGTACCTACTTACAATGCGCATGATGTTACGTTGAATATAATATATTAGTTTCCTTAACGTGTATATATTTATTTTTATCCAAATAATATACCCACTTAATTATCATTTTGTATCGAATTAAATCTTCATGGCTTATATAGATAATGGATAACGAAATGAATATATTTTTTGAGGGCATTTTTTCAATTCAAAATATTTAATTTTCCATTAAATAAGCAAGAAATTAATTTACATATTATTTAAAATATTAATTAATAAAATTGCAGTTGAAATTAAATTTATGCTAATATTTTTTTAGACAACGGAATGATTAACAACTAAAAAAGTGAACGGTTATTATATTAAGGCAGAATTACGACCGCCGCGATGTATCTTAAAATCATAATATATTTTGTATATAAGTATTGATTCTATTCTAATATCTTACTCATTTAACAACCTGAAAGTTATAAATAAACAAAATAATATATTATAATTGTGTTTATTAGCTTGAAAAAGGATTTTTAAAAGTCTTCAATATTTCGAGTACATTTTGTGTCTCATAACAATTTTAAATAATTTTAAATCATAACTGTGTTCATTAAATATGAATGTGAATAGTAAATCTATATTAATTTTCATAAACACTGTATAAACATAATATTATGTAAGAAACGCAATTATTAATGGAATTTTACATAGGCAGGTACTATATTATATTTAATCTAATATTTGTTTCAGGCATTAAAAACTTTATTTAAAAAAAGCTCACAATACTGAGAGCATAATAAAAGATTTAGATTAAAATTTTAAAAATGTATATATTCATAATGAAAGCTACTACCTATGATGTTGTTTTTTATCGCTCAAAGGTTCAACACTATACTACTGTACTTTATTACTATATTATAGTCAATAACTACTAAATAAAATGAAAATCAACTATATTGATTTGTATTCAAACCATTAAACACCAACTAAAAACTGAGTTTAAAGATAATAGTCTATTTGAATAAGAACACAACGGTTCAGTAAATAATTCAAATAATACTTGAAACTTTATAAATTTTTGGATGCATGAATATGAGGAAATTTAAATATATAATACATAATATTATTAGGTATTTGATAAGACATGTATATTATGCAATATCTTATTTGAAAAACCATCTCTGGTAATAAGATAAATAATATTTGTATATAAATGTAAAATTTTTTTATATGAATTGTAAAACTATAGTGGTAAATAAATAACTGTTATTATTATTTATGAACTTTTAAACTAATCATAAAATATATACATATACATGCGCAATGCACATAGAACATAATATATATAACTCATTAATTATATTCATATTTAAAATTATCTGATAATAAAATTTGCATACATATTGTAGTTATATGAAACTAAAAAAAAATAGTTAAATGTAAGTAATTGTAAAAAAACTATTGTGGCCTAAGAAATCGAAGTACAGTTTTTATATTATGAAATAAGATAAAACTCATTAAAAATTTAAAAATTACATATACCTATATATGTAATTTTAAGATATACTTTTTTAGGCAGAAATGTAAATTAAAAACTGTAAGTAGACGAAGCTATCAATTTGAAATGATATATTCTTGGTAACTAAGAGTAATTTTTTTTTTACTTTCTCAGTAGTCTTAAACTTAAAAAAATGGTAGAAAACTATAAAAAATGACAAAATATTTGTATGTAGTTTTTAACATAGATTTTGTACATTTTTCTATATACCTACCTATATAAATAAATTCTACCATAATATTTTATAAAACATTTATTTTTTCACATTTAAATTTGATTTATTGATATATTTAAAAGGCATTATGAATACATAAAGATATTTTGAAACACTCAAATAATAATAATAAAAAGAAACAGATTTAAATCTATTTTAATGTAATAATTATTTTTAACACATTTAAATAGTGTCTAATAAAAACCATAATTTAAAAATAATATATACCTTTGCAATGATCTATAGTCAATGTTTCTGCTTTCATTATTTTGATGTATTAGTTTTTTAAATATTTACCTCCTAGATGTCATTGCAAACAAGATTTTTGAAAAATGTTTACTTTTTTTACAATTTTTATCGGTATCGTTTTCATGGTTTTTTACTTTTTTAAATGTCAACATATGCATGTACATTTTTAATTTCATATTCTAAAGCAGAATATTTTCGAAGTATTTTTGTATAGAAATTTAATTTTGAACGAGTATTTAATTAACTTATTGTTAGTAAAGTATTAATAAAGTTTGAGTGGCACCTCGAAAAATGTTGGCCCACATCTCCCCTCATAAAAACTTTAAATACTATTATAACTAAATAGCTAATTTTTCGAAATTGATTTATATGTATCAAAATACTCTGAAAAATATTCTTAGGAATATGTAATCAAAAATGTACTCTGTAATTCAAAACGATAAAGATTGTAAATAATATAATTTTTCTCAAAAATATTGTTTTTCAATGATATTAAATTATGCCAAATTACTTTTAAATAAAAAATTAAAATATAGTCCTTAAAAATACTTCAAGAAGTAGAATAAGTTCGTTATTAAAGAAAAAAATCGAGATTAAGATGTTAGATGAATAAAATTACTCTGTATATATTATACGTATACCCATCTGTATAATAGTATTTTTTTATTCAAAAATTTATTATATAATTGTAAATTATTTTTTGTGTACATTAATAATTGTTTAATATACTAATATTTATTACAAGTATAATTTTTAACCTTAAATTGTCAAATGTAACGATTTTAAGTTTAATTAAAGGCATTCAGTGAATTTTCAAGTAACCTTCTGTAATAGTACAAAGCCATTAAATGTATTTATATATGGGAAATGTCTACGCAGGAATTCAGACAATTCAATTTCTCATGACTAGATGTAAATTCTTTCTCCTTGACAACATGTAATATTTGACAGACGTATTATTATTTCTATGAGTTTTAATAATTTTCTAGAGTTCTTTCAGTTACGTACATCATGACATTATAATTATTGGTAATTCGTAAATTACTTTTATAACATTAAAAAATGTTATAACACCATGTTATTTATTGGTATTTCCCCAAATGTTGGGGGTTTCATTTTATTTTTAAAATTAATTTTATCATAAATTAATTTAAAATAATACTAATATTAATAATTATAAAATATTATTATCCTTAATTTACATAATAAACCGATTAGAAACACAATCCATAATATTATTATTTAACATATCGTTTTGGTGACACTTTGACATATACGGTTCTCTATACATATTTTCAAATAAAGTCATTATAGTTCATAATCTATATAACGCAGGAAACCTGTTAGTTGTTACTTTACTTTTGATTAATAATATTATTCATCAATAGTAAATAATATGTGAACCCTTCTCTTAAAAGAGTTTCGAGTTTTTGACACAGCCGCAATAAGTAGGTACTATAAATACAAAAAAAAAATAAAAATGTGGCAATAGTTCTGTGTGTTACGAATGAATGCTCAACAGACAACAACTGACTGGTTTGTTCCCCCCCCCCCACACTACCCAATAGAATAATAAAATATTTATTAGTTGATAGATCCAATAATATTATTAAAAAAAAAAGAATTAATCAATAGGTACAAATAGCATATTATATTATGAGGATTGAGGGTGTTTATTTCAAAACCGTGATTTGGCACACGCAAGCCCACACATATCACGTATGATTACCAGTATTTAAATTTAGTAGGTATGGAAGTATGATCAATATAACAATATAATATTATTTTATAATATTTCCAGTAATTCTAACAAAGTTAAAAACTGCGTATCCATACGTACATTCTACATGGTCAGTGATCGCGTGAAAGTCGAGAAACGGTAAATTCATAGGTGACTAGTGTGGCAGTGTTGTTATTTAAAACTAAAAGTTAATCTTAAATCATACGTTTTAGAGTTTTGGACTATGATAATGAATGTTCTAATAATCTAACGAGAATAATTTAATGCATAACTCAATTTACAATATTTTTTTCATAAAACGTTTATAACATTAAAGAAAAAACTTGAAGTAGTTATACTCATTAATAAAATATGTAGGCACCTATTACAATTCATAACGGTTTTTTACATTTTCTTGAGAATAATTTTTTTCCAAAATTTGATAATAATATTTAAGATCTGTCGAGATTAAATATAAATGTATTACAATTTAAATAATGAATTTTTTTTATTTATATAATTTACCTGTACCTATATTTAGAGCAGTCACACCAGTACGTCACCATGCTAAAAAGTAAAATTGTATTGTAATTAACTATTTAAGAACAGAAAATTGATCATTAGACTTTTACATACTATCGTAACAAGATATCATAACCGTTTAAATTTTTATTTGATAGAACTTTGTTCAAAATACTATTACGCAAGACAGACATATTATGAAGTTATAAAGAAGGCTTATGACATCCCAATCCTGCTATTAAAGTTTAATTTACCATTTCAAATATTTTAAGATTAAATGCAGGAACGCCAAATCATTTACAACACGTGTGTTTATTTTGTCAGAAGTTTAATGTAGGGTAATTAATATTGAGCGGAATACAAGAAGAAATATAAATAACGTTAATTTTAATTACTAAAACCTCATTGCTATTATATCATTTATATAATTTTACTTGGTATAAAGATATATAAATCAAATTCTTCGCAAAAATATGATAGGCAATACGACAAAATATGATACATTTTTTTTATATAGAGAAGTCCATTGTTTGTATTTAACGCGTATCTTAATATCATAATTAATACACGACTACAATTTGTCATTATTAAAACAGTTGAAATTCACAAATTGTAAAATGTAAATTGACTAAAATTAATTTAAAAAATTTAGAAAAAAAAATCAACGCTTTGTTATTCGATATTGGAATGAGTAAGTACAGAGTGAAAAATTATTAAATGCTCGTCCGATTAATTAATAATATTCAATATTGTATTATATACTCAATCGAATTATTATTGTACATCAAACAAAAATTTAAAATTATTTTAACCGTATAGGTGAGTGCAGTTTTAGGTCAGCTAACATTTTTACAGTCCTCTATTTACCATGCACCACTTCGTTATAAGTTTTAATTTAATCAAATATTAAAATCGTATAACAACAAACAATGAAAAATGTATATATTTTCAATTTTGTGTCCGGCGCGTGCGTCGTGTAAAGTGATAAAAAGGGATTTTACGATTTATTTTCACATTGAAATGTATAAGGCTATACAAAATATGATTGACCTGTAACGTTTAATTATTGGTTTAAAATTACAAATCGCATAATGTACGATATTAATATTTATGGTGGAAATTATTATTTCCACGTAATATGGGCATCGTGTTAAACATTAAAATGTCAACTGTGCGACAGTTCACTCAAATCCAATCATTTATGGGTCCACTGCAGCATGCCGCCCAATCAAACCCTGCCCGGACCCGAGTGAAGTCGACGCGGTCAGGTGCAGTAGACCTTAATATGGCTCGTGCTGTTTTGCTAATAATCCACCGATCCTCTTAACATATTTCCGTCTACCGAATACATCCGAGTATTCAAGCGTATATAAGGTATATTACATAGGTGCCCATGCCATTAGAAATGTTGGGATGCTCCGACGATTATCTATATTAGTGTTTTCAATCTCGTCTATACTGCAGTTCGTAGGAATGCATAGGATGCTTCAATGATTGTCTATTAGCCGTTATAATTGTGTGTCTGATTTGCGTGTATAAAAACGGTAATGCATAATAATATAATATAATACAGCGTAGAAGTCAGAGCACTATTTGTTTTCTCTCTGGCCGACGCTTACGCAGAATCGTTTTTTCCATGTTTTTAAGTAATCTTAGAGTAAAATCACCCATTACGAAAAATGATAGAGAATAATATTTTAGAGGGAATGACATATCGATTTTATATTTTTTGTTATTTGATTTTGTATTCGACTTAAGAAATATTGTAAATTTAAATTGTTTTGGAACCATATTTAGACAAATAGATATGTCATTCCCTCAAAAATATTATTTTCTATCTTTTTTTTTAATGGGTGATTTTACGCTAAGATTACTAAAAAACATAGAAAAAACGATTCTGCGCAAATGCATTTTGTGTATGTTGCGCATGGGTCAGTGAGAGAAAACAAATAGTGCGCTAACATCCTCTTAGTAATTGCGTTCAGGGTAGTATGTAGCGTACGGCCATTTGAATAAACCTCTAAAAGAGTGCTTCTTGAGAATAGTAAAATACTTATCACATGATACTAACTGCAGCGTTGAAAGTATTTATTCGTATAGACATAATATTATACAAGAGCTAAACGTTTTATTACAATAGTTGTTTATATGGTAGAATATATATGGAGAAAAAAAATATAATATCCAATTGTAATTTGATTTAATTCTTAATAAATTCAAGATAAAGCGAGAAATCGAATTGTACATTCTTATTGTATTATATATATATATTGTAGTTGTTGTGATAATCATATTTAATATAATAGAAAAACCAATTATACGTTATATTTCATGATTGAAAAGAAAGAATTTTCTTTGAATTTTCTAGAAATGATAGATTTAAAATATGATTGTAAAATATTAAAATAAATACTACGTGAGTGTTAAGTATTCAATTAAAAACAACACTTCTTGCGATGAATTGATATATATTTTATTTATTTTAAAGCTTTAGTTCACGTCCTAACAAAATTACCAAATACTGGGAACTCAATAAATTGATATTAGATTTTAATATATTTAATATAAACATACTATGTTTAATGTATATAGATTAAATTGGATATTGGAAGATAAAAGTAAATAATCAAAGACAGATAATAACCATATTATAATTGTATATCAAATTATAAAAATTAAAAGGTTTATAAGTTTCGTTTCAATGAGTGCGTGTTTTACAGAAATGATTATAAGTTTTAACTATAGACGTCGCATATGGTAACTTAATAGTAATTTCTTACTATTTTTGAAACGATTCAGTATAAGCATTTTACAAGCAAATACAAAAAAAAACACATTACAATTATTTGTATTCACCCATAAATCCATGGAATTGGGCTTGGATTAATTAAATTAAACAAGCAATTTCATTCCGTTATACCTATAAAAAATAACTAATATTACGGTACGTAAAAAAAAAATCCTCGTAAAAACTACCAGCTTGTGTGTGTTTAGAAAGGACGAAGCTTTTAACTAATCATACATTTCTATTTAATAACGGTCTGTCAATACAAATCTACCACCACAGCTGTTCAAATATAATGGATAAATATTATGATACGTATCTAGAATATAAAATATCAAAAGTTAATAAATATAAAACGGACAATGGTTTATTCATTTATGGTATTTAAACCGCCTTTTTATTTTAAAGTAATTGCCAGAAAATTAAATGGTAGAAATAACTTTAGAACTTCTCATTTATATTACATCTAAATCATCGATAGGAAAAAGTAAAATCGAATAAGCCTGTCAGTTTTTATAATGAATTGAAAGCATTTTAATTTGATTTCGATTCGGGTTCTATGCTTGCTATAAAATAAAACTTTGTATGCATCAAGTACACCTACCTATGCCTACCATAAAAACCAAAAGTATTTCATTTTATACATACCTACACTGTTGTACGATGTATAATACATTATAAACATTATATTATTATTGCAGCGTAAAAAAAGGTAAATATTATATAAACAATTAAAACGATTGTGAATAAACATTTTATTACGACTAAAATAACCATAGTTTATGTTTTAAAAAATAGCATAGAAATAATAATGATGAAATTTTGTTGAAAATACCGTTTGCGGTAAATTATGCATACCATTTGTCACATTTAACGATGTATGTATATTTTATGATTTATTGAAATCGTTATTTCAAAAATTAAAACGTGTATTAATATTTTTTTTTTGTTAACGTTTAGTATAATATTGTAATTGCCAATAGCTAAAATGAAAGAAAAAATTATATTTTTTAATATTATATCTAAATATATTTCAATTCAATGTTCTAAATAATATGTATAAAAATATATTAATTAAAGGATTTACATCAGTGTTTAGAACATTTTTATAAAGAGTTAATCTATTTTCATTTTCTTCAATTTAAAATATGAACGTGTTTCTTGTTCATATTGTACTTAAGGAGTGGGACTAGTAGTTGATTTCCTCTGCAACCTTTCCACCAAAAGGAAATGGTTTGTCAATGAAATTTTTTTTCATTTATTATAGATTTAATTAGTATTATGTAGATTTCCAATACTCAGTACCTAAATACTATATGACATTAGTCGGTTATTTTCAAAACGATATTATTTACACAAATACATACAACATTTTTATAATAAAAGAACACACAAGCAACTTTTCAGCAAGCTTATAATGTATATAAGTACCTACCTAGTTAAAGATTCTCTTAATTTTATTTATAAATAAATAAAGCTTGTTTAAAGCATTGTACCATAAAATTAAAACAATTCAGTTAAAAAACAAAATAATGATTTAAGTTACCTACCAAAAAAATTCTCCTAACTCTTAGTAAAAGAGAACATTGTTCCAGCTTTGTTCTTGTTATAAAAAATAATTTTGAACCTTAGATATTCCTACAAAAGGAACCTAATCGTATAAACTATAGTTTTTTCAATTTTCCAAACACAATGGCTTAAGTAATTCAATTATTGCATTTTGTATAGTACCTACGTCTATTGACTATTTTCCATTAACACTTTTTTGGGTCTTAGAGCTTTAGTGCTACACTCTAAGAGTTCCATATAAATATATAGCTACCTATTTAAATTATAAGTACCTGTACCAGGTTTGCAAATATTATTTTTTGTATTTACGAAAAACTTTTAAAACTACATAGATAAAACCGAATATTTTATATTTTATAAAAATGTATTGTTGTACCTAATCAAATAATTTAATATAATTTTTACTAAACATTATTTTAGGTTACCTCACGGACATCACTATTGATTATATTGAAATGCCTTTTATTTCACATTAATGATTATATGCTTATTTATTCGATAAAAAAATCTGAGCAACAGCAATTGAAGTACCTACAAACGATTTCTGCAAATATACCCCTTTAAATATATAACTTATTTGTCTTGTCAAATTATGTAAATATTCAACTGTACTCAGCTGTATAGTAAAAAATTGAACAATTTATTCATTTATTTTGAAGATTTTAATATTATAACTTATCCAAAAATACATAACCACTGAGCCATTAAATAATAAATATCGAGATTATGATGAAAAAATAAACAGATGTGAACTTTAGACCAATTCAATTACTGAGAAAATAAATGATTAATGATTACCAACCATAAAAAATAAGAATTTCTAAAATTATTTCCTAAAATGTCTTATTTGCTTGTAAATTTAGAATTTTAAGTAAATTAAAAAATATTAATCATTATTATACATTATGCGTTAGTTTAATGAACTTATTTTGACAATTTAATTCAGTCCTTTAAGTCTTAACGTTTAAGAACCTAATATAGCTTGGTAGCTTAAAAAGATGAAAAAGAAAAATTATATCCATGAAATAATAAAATAATACCATTATATTATTCATTAGCTTATAATTATTCAAACTACACGGCAGACAAGCGCTGCCTGCTACTACTTTAAAACGTTAAAATACCATTGTCTCTAGGTAAACACATTTTTATTGCGTATTAATACAATTTATTTTTTATTTTTTTTCATAATTATATTTAAAAAAAATGAAATAGTACTACCACGAGAATATCTTTTCTTTTTACTGTCAATAACGTTGAATTTATACGTTTTTTCCGTTGCCTATTCTTTTATTTATTATTCTGATTGTTCAAATCTTCTTTTTGATTTTCTTTTTCACATTTTTCTTCTCTTTCACATTTTTTTGCCTTTTCTGATATCTTTTCTAATAGTATTTTGTCCTAAAAATGTATGTTATATTTTCGCAGTGCATTCATTAACGTATACTGTGCATAATCATAATATTGTTTACTTTTTTGTTAAAATAATCTTTTTCTAAAACACCTCCGCGGTCTCCAATTTTTCCACCGGCTCCTCTTATGGTACCATCGTATCCACTACCTGTTCTGCAGACAGCATTCAAATTTGGTCGTTTAGCTGTGCTATTTAATTTAAACATTTACTGTAACTATTTAAACAATTCAATCAATATTATTTGTAATTTTATATTATGCGTACCATACAACACGTCTCAAATTGGTTATCAAAAACATGGTCTGTATTTTAGAATTCCGTACTTATTTTTTAAGCAAATTCAATAATTTATTACATTAATCAATGCGGTTGTTGTTTTAAATGGTTACTTAGCAATTATATATAATATATATTATATAGTTTTAAATGTGTGCAATGTATGGTGATGTGTGCGTGTGTGTGTGTGTGTGTGAGGGGGGCAATCAATCTAAAACCAAGTGAATCGCAATCATGGTTCTGAAATTATGTACATAGGTAATCTCGAGGATGTACATTTTGAAGTCAATATTTTAATTTTGCATTTTATTGTTTATGTAGGGTTGCCATTGGTTACATAAAATAAAATATTTATTATAATTGTATATAATTATTTAGACCTGTATTTTATTTATATTCAGTTAAAATCACCCAAATAACTGTGTTAAAAATATGTGTAGTTCTCATTTAATGGAGTGTAGGACAGGGTAATTCCATTGGCATTATTTAATTTGTCACAGGCTAATGCCGTGCGGGATCAGTTATAACTTTGATTAATAAATATAATATTAATATATATATATTATCTACTATATAAAAAACTAAAAAGCTGGAACGGATGACCATTGACCCCTATCCATAGTTTTTGACTGGTTTTCATAAAATGTTCGTCAATAGATCCAGCATGTCCTTAGTGTCATATGCTACTTTTTATTACTTACTTTTCACTTTTCAACACTTGAATGTTGAATATAGCTGACTCACGGAAAACAGTTATTATTTTATTTATATTGTTGCCATTGGTTACTGAAAATAATATTATAGTTATTAGAGTTTAAGAAGTTGTAAATTCGTGGGCGTTTAATTTGTCACAGGTAACACTAGGGATCAGCTAGTTAATTTATACAACTAATAATAGGTAGGTATGATTTATTTATTGTAAACATATGTTATGAATATTATAATAACAAAAATCAAAATATTGTATTCGGTAACGAACTTAGTTCACTTAGCTAATTGTATACAAATATTGACTACAGACTTCGAATCATAATGGTCTATTCTTAGTCTAGGTCTATTCATAGTTACATGGTAATTGATTGTATACTATTGTACCTACATAATAATATAATATATTATAGTATTTTATAAGATAATAGGCACTTGAAGTGCGGTAGAAGGAGGTGTAAACATTATTATAGTGTATAGTAATTAGTAACTAATAAAAAGATATTTTAATAAAACTGTTTTGTGTAATACAATTATTAGTACAATTTTACTTGTGTTTTACACGCATTGTATGTCATATAGGTACTGTGATGTATTTTAACAGACCTTAGGCTTTTAAAATATACCGGGAAAACGGACTTACACACAAAATTTAATTATTGAAATGCATTAACAAATTATTAAATTTACCTATTAGTCGTACTGTTATACCGAGACAATTTGACCGCACAAATGCAGTGTAGGTACCTTTCTATAATCCATCATTTTTGTATTTCCAAAGTCTTAACTGCCGATATTATAACTTAATATTATCATTCAAATTATAATTTTGTAAGATACAACACCGTTGTAATTCTGGAGCATTGATGTACGTTTACAGAGTTTTTACATTCAGTTTGTTAAACTTTTTCCTCGTAGCTTAATGGAATTTCTTTAGTCGATACAGTCAATATTATACGCAGTTCCTAACCTACTCTTCTCACTTGAAAAAAAAATAAAAAAAAAACGTGGGACCTAATAATAATATATATAGTTGTGAAGTATTCAAATGGCTTTATTTAATCAATTTGTTGTTCCTTTCAGATGACTCAATGGAGAATTTTATTAAAGAAGTTTTATCTGCTAGTAACAGAGGCGTATCAGCAGCTAAAAATGTTTCGGGCGAACCAAACTGGAGTTTTGGCCAATCTTTATTTTTCGCTTGCACCGTAATAACAACTATAGGTGAGTATATATAATAGAATATCGATAACTCTGAGAAAAATGAATTTCTTTTCAAAACGTTTTTTCTGTTAAAACATATTTTGTTACTCGTTTTCTAAAATTTAAGTTTCGAAAATAATAACTGTGATTGGCAGTTATGTTTTACTTTGAATTGATCTTAATCCATTTATTACATTGATATCACATAATATGGGTTATATTTTGTTATATTATATTATTAAACTCATTATTTCGAAAACGATTGAAGTTTTTGAAAATATTATTTATTATACTCGTATCTTAAAGTCAATATCATACAATATATTTGGAAAAAATATTTTTACATTTTTTTGTTATCATTTTTTAAGATATTTTTGTATGACATCTTACATTTTAAAATTTTTAATTATTACAAATAACAATATGTACTATTATACTGCATATGCAAAATGTTTTACTATATTATGATACATACAAATCTAATTTCTAATGAATTGTTAATTTGTTATAAATTTATAACTTACAAGTGTTTAAAATTTAGATGAGGAAAATGGTGTGGCCAAAGCTAATTTCCGCAAAATTATGGTTTACTATAACTCTATTCATCTGAAGTTTAAATACTTCCTATAACTAATTAAATACTCGTTTGAAATTTAATATTTATGTATCGAAATGCCCCAAGATAAATTTATTAAATACTTAACAGTTTGTTTCGGAATATGAAATTAAATTATATGTTTTAAATCCAAAATGTATAACACATAGTAAATAGAAAAAATAAAACAATATTCATTTTTAAAAATATTGTTTTGCAGTAAATTATTACTGAAAATTATGAAAAAAATATATTCAAGAAGCATTATATTGAATCAATAAAGATGTGTTCAATTTATAATTTAAATGTGTTCACATTAAAATAATAACCAAAAATGTATAATATATTAAAATACATGTTTTATGTTAGTTTTGCTTGATAATGTAATTCATATTAATATTATATAGAGTAGGTACCTATATCAGAAATAACTAACAAATATAACGTGTATTATAACTTAAATTGATAGATATATGTAATAAATTGTGTTCGTATATCAATATAATTTTTTTTATACATAAATACGAGTATGTACCTATATGAGATTCATAATAATTAAATTTAAAAAAAAAAAAAAATGTTTTTTTTTTTTTTAATCGATCAGAATATTGGTAAGTATTTATGTCTGGAGGCCGGAATTATATGCATTTGCATAATTTTCCAACTGAGTGTATGCACGGCATCGAGGATTTGAAATGTGGGCGTTTCAAATCAAACTGAGTTCATAGAAGAAGGCATATTTTATTAGTTAAGGCATAATTTGTTATTCGAGCAAATAATTTGCATATTTTGCTCACGCTTGATAAATAAACGAACTCTCTCCTCTTTACGATAAAGACAAGAATTAAAATGTCGATCAACAATTAATTTGAAATTATCACGGAAAAGTGTTTGGCAATCGAAAAATATAATATTTATTAATATACGAAAAACATTTTTTTATTGCTTTTATTGGTTTCAAAGGAAAGAAATATCAATTAATTGTCAGGCTATTATAACATTTGGATGAGAGCTAATAAAAACATAAAAAAAAAATAATATTATTCGTTGCTTCTACCGCATGAATTTTATGATCTGCCTTTGGACACACCCGGTTTACTTCTTTTGATATCATGAATGTCCACTTATTCATTTCGTTCACATTTTTTAGTGCACATATTTCGAAAGTTTTCGTGCATAATATTGTTAAACGCTGTAGATTTGCATCATACATTTAGGACATTTATAGTACGTAATATAATAGGTACCGGTCTTGACTACTACAGTTAACAGCACAATTATAATTACTCGTGTCAGTTGTTTCTCGTTATATTATTTTCTAGTACCTCCATACAATATACATTATATTATTATGTAGGCATCGGTACATAATAATATTATTGCGCTGAAAATCTTATATCTTTCAGGTTACGGTCACGTCACTCCGCTGTCTCAAGAAGGCAAGTTGTTCTGCATGCTCTACGCACTTTTCGGTATACCCTTGACACTGGTGCTGTTGACTGCACTGGTCGATCGGTTGATGATACCCACGACCAAGTATCTGCACTTCCTCAATAGCCGTCTCGGACATCTATATCCGCCGTTCACCATCCGGTTGTTGCATTTCGGCACTATACTGGGCACGTTGATATTTCTGTTTCTATTGCTGCCCGCGGCGATGTTCACGTACTTGGAACCCGAGTGGAACTACATGGATTCACTGTACTACTGTTTTATATCACTCACGACCATTGGTCTCGGAGATTACATTCCGGGTGACGCTCCAGACCAGAAGTACAGACCTCTCTACAAGCTAATGATAACCGGTAAGAATGTCATAAAAAAATGTATCATAAAATTTATCCTATCATCTTTATATAAACCGTACATGTAATTACATTTCTATCCGTATACAATAATATAGGCTACCTGGTCGTGGGACTTGTCTGTGTGATGTTAACGCTATCTATTTACTACGACATCCGGCAGTTAAACTTCGGCGTGCTTTTCATGTTGGAAAACGACGAAACCCGTTCGATTGACCCGGAAAAAATGCATTTACAAGAACCTGGAACAAACAGAACCAAGTACACAAATGAAAAAGATTCACCCACAAGCTTGGAGGACACCACTCCGATACACAGCATTCCTTAAAATTAGGTACCTATATTATACCTGGCTATAAAATATACCACTACAATAAATTAGTTGTTAAAAGTTATAATAATATGTGCACATATAATTTTTGTTTTCTGTTTTTAAGGTTGAAATAATAATTATAACCAATGATTTCTGCTGTATACAGTGATGACAGTTACCTATATTCGACCAAAACCAAAATCTCTATCCAAAAACTAATTATTATAATAATTATTAATTATATTATATTAATATATTATTATTGTTATTACCTTTAGATTATAAATTAATAGATTTAAAAGATATATTGTTACTTATATTATTGATTTTACTGAATGAAATTATTAATCCAGCCACAAGAATATAATATTTACAGAATATGTAGTTATATACAGTTATTAGTTTGAAAAGACAATACCGTTAGTAGTTAAGTACTATATAATCTAATTAGATAAATAAAAATAAATTCAGCGAAGACTAAAAAAGGTAAAAGTTGTATTTTTTTTCGTATCACAATTAATGTAATATATATAACTATTTATGCCATGTTCTGCTATGAGAATAGCATTAGTTTAACATGTCATATTATATTTTACATGGTTAAGTACTCTCATAACATATTTTTCAATACATTTATAATATTTGGATTTCCAAAAAAGAATCAATTATTTATCAAATAAAAATTAAAGCGTTGATCATAAATTATGGTATAATTATTATTATAATGTTAAAAACATGAGGATTTTATATTTTAAGTTTTGCACTATATTTTGTGTTTTCACACTATCAAAAAAATTAGATAATTTTAATAATAAGTATAACTAGGTAAAATTCTATATATAACTATATAACTTATACTAACTCGCTTCTAAACTGAAAGTTCAGATATAAAATAGAACTTTCTCACTCGTAGCTGAAAACGTATTACTGCAATTGAGTATAGATTTTATGCTACAGTGAGTAAATAATATATTGCATGAAACTTTTGTTGTTTTCTCAATTATTTTACAATATATATTACATATTCTGCTCTATATAAATAAATATATATATAAGGGAAGACAAAAGTATTTTGCATCCTGGGGTAGGTTTATTTTTATTCGTTTAAATCATAAATGATAATTTAAATACAAAAAACATAAAACATATATGATAATAATATTATACTAGGTAATAAATACTGAATGAACTAAATTAATTTTTCTTCAAAATAATGATTATTGCAATATTCTATAACAGACAAAGTAATATTCAAAATAATAATATTATTGTTAAATTTCTCACCATTGTATAAAAAAAGTTTTTGAAATATTATAAAATGTTATTTAATTGACACGTTAACCAAAAAAAAAAAAAATAATAATAATAATAAATATTGATATAAAAAAGCATTTTAATTTAAACTTTAAAGTTCCTAGGAGGTTGTTAAAATTCAACTGGCCAACCGGCGAGCACTATAGAATAATATATTACTTTGATAAAAACAAAAAAACAACCATATTCAAACCAATGATTTATAATATTATGAATATAAATCAATTATAATTTAAATGTACCGTTAGAAATTTTACAAATATTCACTCATTATATTATAAAATATAATCACGGGGGACGGAGTGGCCAAGCGGACTAAGGCGTCGGTTTCGACGCACACCGACGCCAGTTCGATACCTCGGCCATGGGTGGCATTTTTCTTAGGGCAAGTCACGATGTCCAGAAAAGTGCTGCCATCCCCCACCCTCGCGTGGCAGATACCTACGGGTGCCCAAATTAAAAATTCTGCCAAAACAAACACACACGTATACCTCCCCCTACTAACAAAAACCTATAAGCAAACCAAAAGTAGCTAATGGCCTAAGTTTCCATTCTTAAGCTTGATAAAAAAAAAAAATATATATATATAATTAAATTTGTTTTTTCAAATCAATTGTTTTCTAGAATTTGTTGTTTTGAAAATTAGTTAGTGCATTCGACTCATCAGATATAGTTTCTAACAAAGAGTTTTCAATATTTAGAATAGGAAATAATTGAATTGTTCTTAGGTACAATTGAAGAATGTAAATAACTCTTGAAAATTATCTTTCGTCAGAAACTCAGGACCACTAGCTGAATAAAATATTCAAAACTATATCTTTACGAAAATGTCTCTACAGTTTATATTGCAAATATAACTGGATACAAAATAATATAGAAAAAGCTAGACATTCAATAATTGAACACAAATACAGTCACGAGATCCCTCAACGCGGGCCCAAGAAATTGAAAAAAAAAGAATATTAATTTAGGAAATACGTATTGAATATTCAGAGCAGTTGTTACGCCGTGGCTGTACGTATAATCTATATAATATTGATAATATATTTATGTCGATTGTAAAGCTAATAATTAAAAAAGCAAGAAAAAATCCAGGTCTGTGTGTCAGCGTCTATTTCTAAGGATATCATAAAACGTATTTATATTACAATTAATGGTAATTTATTCATCTCTATGAAAAATACGGTGGATTGAACTAATTTTTGATTATTATAATGATAATAATAATAATAATAGTATATTATGCAGATCAAAGAAACTTGTATATAAAATTTGGTTAATGGTATATCTATAAGATAAAATACAAAGATTTGGAACTCCCCTATAAGCATAGCTTGTGATGGGTAGTTTTATTTGAATTATTTGAATTCAATTATTGACAATTTAATACATATTTCTAAAAAAATTTACAAAACTACATCATATGTTATTAATCGATAATCTTATTGGTATCTATTTGTGTAAAATCAACATTTTTTAATACAATTTAAAATCTTTTACATTTTTAAATTATGTATATTTATTTTAAGTATTCTACATAATCAATGCATAATATTATAATAATTATTATCATATTATATCATATATGATTGTTGTCAACTATTAATGAGTCAATATAACTTTTTACGACGTGTACGACGCGACGTACCTGTACTGTACAACAGTGTGATGGGTTCTTACTTCGTGGTGTTACTTGGTAATGACGAAAAGTTTCAAGTCTTAACGATTAACATTTCTTGAATTCCAGCAGATAGGGAACTAACATCATTAAAGGGATAATAAAATCGCTATTTTTCATAAAAACGCAATTTTGTAAATATTTTAATTTATTTAAAAACAATTTATGAAGCTCGCGTCTTTGAGACTTTGTATTATATTTTCAAATGTTAGCTACCTACATATATTATTATTGTGATTTTAACGTATTTGTAAACATTTGAACTTCAATCGCGTAGTTTACAGTGTAATTTTTAAGACACAATTTAGGTACGGTGTAAAATAATACGACGATCATAAAGAATAATTTACTGATTTTTAATTTAAAAGACTCCTATAAATGGTTAAATACAAAAAATATATACTTAAATATTATTATCACGTATTAATAGTCATATTATATTATATATTATATAAATAATCTTTTTTATTTCAATAACTAAACAAAATAAATACTGAAGGTATATCGTATAGATAAAAAAGATAAAAAAGAAACTTAGTACTTACGTCAACAACTTCAAGTCGGAGTCTATATATCATCCAGACCATCGCTAATGAATTTAGGCGAGGACATAATTTTTTTTTAAATTAGGTACAAAGGAATTGAGAATGTAAAGACTATAATATCTTTTCCCTTGAAGATCAAAAAGTGAAGTAACACGACAGGCTAAATGCACCCGTATATATGCTAAATAAAATGGGGGTGCCTGTGTTTTTAAATCAGCATTGACCCGCACCGCCGATGCCGATGCCAAAGATTAGTTGCAGCAGCCATCGCGTAGAATCCCATTCAAATAAACCGTCAACGTCTGACAATATTTTCTACAAAATAGCCTTTGGGTTAAGTACAAACATTTTTAAGCCCTAAGCAGAACCTTGGGCCAAGGTTGTGTTGAAAGGATGATTAACTATACTGTGATTCGTGTGCTCGACCGGTAGGTATTCGAAAATGTTATGACATTAAATTATGATGACTATACTGTTGAGGTAGCCTATTTTACCCACTATGAGAACCAGTGAAACCTAAGATTATTTAAACGACTGTGTCTCACTCGTTACAATTGTTTGAGAAAATTAGATCATCGTCATTAAAATATGTATTATAAATTTATCATGTAAATTGTAACTGCAGTAGATTAGTGTGTACATCCAACTATATAGCCAGTCAGACACATCGACCTGTGAGAGAAATCTATTTATTTATTTATGGAATAAATATTTCAATTTCAAAGATGGTTAGAATGGATACGGTTGATATAAGAGAAAAAATATGAGTACCTATTCACATATTCAGTAAAAACAGTAGGAAAAAGAAAAATGAAAATACAATAATAATATTGAATTAATTATTTTTTTAGGTTTCTGTACAATTTATAATATTTATATATTATTATATATATTCTCAAATACTGTTTAGTAGTTTTAACTAATAACAATATATATATATATATAATTATATAACAACCGTATAGAAACAAAAACACATTTTAAAATATATTTATAGTTTTGATTAAAAAAAAAAAAATTTAAAAGACAACTAATTATTATTAAAGACAGACAAATATCAAAAGAGTTTCCCCAAATTACGAGTACGTTTTCTGATAAAATTATTATGTAATTTGTTGTATCCAAACATTGGTGGTACTTTGCAGACTTGTGTCAAGTTTATTGACAATCCACGGCCGGTATTAGTTAGTGACTAACAGTAAAGTTGTAGATTTAAAACCAGACGACTGTCGTATTGTCAACATTTACCAGTGTTGGTCAAATATACCAATCATGTTAACCTTATTTCCTGCCTCATCGACGTCAACACCACCAGCCATGAAAACCCACGGACCACGTGGAAGCACGGTCATCGGTATTCAAGCACCTTCTTTGAAAAAATACGAAGCCACTTCTAGGTGTCGCATCCCAAATCCTTCCACCGCATACTTCTGCGATTCTCCATCCTAATAATATTCTATTGACTTTGTCACCGCATTCTGCCTCACGCCTTGAGCGCCTCGCAAAAAAAAATCGTGACTCTAAATTGCCTACTCGAAGCGCCGTCCTTTTATTTGTATTTATTTTATTACTTTGTATTAAAAGTTTTATAATTTCGTTGTCCTATTACAATATAATGTCATTTTTTCATCTTAACATACTTCTTGTTTTCTTGTAATGGTTTTATAATATGTATCGTTTAAATAATTACGTATTATATTAAATAGTGATGTAAATTATAAATAATAAGAAACTACATTTAAGTATTCTTTTGATGTTGATGTTCTAGTTTTTCTGAACTATTTTATTTTACATTTTAGTATGCTACATAAAAATTACTCCTAAGCATGGATCGCTTAATGAAGTGTTGATATCTATTGCAAAATATAGGTATAAGGATATAACAATGATTTCGATTTTTGTATTGATGTATTTAAGGTTATCTCATGCTACACATTTTAAACAGATCATTTGGGAACTTAAATTTTTCATTATCTTTTAGTGGCTTCTACCGTTTACCCGATTCGAATAAGACTTGTTAAATTAAAGACCGTTTGAAATAAATATTTTAATGGTATTAAATTTGAGATACTTTGACGATGTTAACTGACTTTTAAAATACTAATATAGTTTAGTACCTATATCTGTAAAATATATGTCATTGCATCAATCGGATTGATCCAAATTCAATATAAAAAATGTACTTTTTCTGTTGAAATTGTAGCACGTCTGCGTAGATAGGTACTAAAGAACACATATCTGTAAAATTGACGTCATACACTTTTATTACATTAATTATAAATGTAATCAAAGTCATCGGTTACGATCTAATAAAGTAGAACTAGTCAACCAATTTATGTTGCCGGTAGCTTTTACGTGTTTGATCATTTATTTATTTAGATTAAATTTGTTTGGTGTGCCATAATATGATAAATTAATATTATACTTGCGATTTTTCTTTTTATAGAAACGCGAGAATGCGAGATTGAGTACTAGTCATTTCGTGAAACAGATACAATGTAAACCATGTTCGTGCACTTTTCCATCACCGTACTCCCTGCAGATATAAATGTAAAATGATGTTAATGAGAATTTACTGTTCTCTATATGTTTTAAGTTTGTTTCCTTTATTTATATACGATATACTATCTAATACCAAAGTACTTAATGTTCAACAGAATAATATATTATCACCGGATTAAAAATATCAATGTAGCTCTTATAAATTATAATGCTTTCCAAAATGTTGCAAGCTCAATTGTTATTGTTATTGTATATTGTTTTAAACATGTATGGAGTGTATTCCTGAAGTAAATAGTGAAATATATTTCTTTTGTAACTAAAAATAATACTCTTACTTTCATAAATAATGAAAGGAAAATAAAATTAATATGAATTGGATACATTCAATTTAATTGCCCATTTTCCCGTTAGACCTATACAATCTAACGTCACGGGACGTGGATTAATAATTAATATTATAAATGTATATATTATTTATTTAATATATCAAATCTATTTAAACAATTAAGAAGTTTAGAACTTAGTAGTGATTTATTTAGACTAGTATTATTGATATTTATTGCCTTCGATGTATATAGTTCGTAAAATATGTTTAATACATTTTTGTTAATTCAATAAAACTGATCTAATTTACACGACTTCAGATAATAAACACTGTGAAAATATTTATAAATTCGAGGATATTGTTCAACTCCTAGAATATTGTAGGTTGGTATTATAGTGTAATACACACAAATTCGTTCATAAATCGAAATAGTTGAAATTTATTAGTATGATAAAATATTACACTGTGAAACAACAATTTAATATGATTTGCATAATGATTCAACTTTGGCCCCAAAAAATACCAGAAAAAGTGTAACAAAAACTAGACGTTGTACATCCATTTCCTAACATCGACTAGGACATGTCATCAATTACTTGTTCCTTAGAAACATACTAAACATTTGTCGAGTGGAGGTAATTAAATGGCTAGGCAGCCACTCTAATTATTATTCCTCATTATTACACATGCTCGAAATGGTACAGTTCTCTCATGAGACAAAGTATACAATACTTTACACTATGTCTACAACAGTTTCTAATACATAGTATAGTAATGACTAAATACACGTGTACGATGTAGGTACCTACCATATATTATGTACGGGTAAGTACAAATTCAGTGGTGCAACTAGAAAATAATTTCCGTCGGGGGGAGGGGTTACATTAAAATTCCTCCCCCTGATTACGCCACTGAGTAAAATACACGTTCATAAATATTATTTTATTATTTTATCTTTACTGTTTCACAAAAACAAAATATATACCCTCGAATCCAACAATCTATATTTTATATATTTTAGTGAACACGTTATCAGTTTGAGTGCTAATCATGTACCTACCTATCTAAGAATTCCATGAATCATACATATTTGTTCACGTTTTGTCGATTACGTTTAGGTACCGTGACTGAATTGTATTTTATTTATTTTTTATTTTTATAAGCCACTAGATATAGATAGGTCCATGCCATTATTACCAAAGTATTTGTATCGTCATTTCCTACAATAATATATCATGAAATATTTTTCATACCAACAACATTTTAATCAAGAAAAAAACTGAAATAAACCGAACCATTTACTTATGAAAGTTTGTAGAATTTTTATTTATCCATTTTGATAAAAAAAAAAAGATTTAAATATGAAAAAGAATCATCTTTTCGTGAAAATGTTTGGTCCTGGTGGATTGAGATTATACATAATGTATGTATACTAGCTGGTTCACTTTTAAAACTATATTTTTTTGTAAATCAACCAAGAAAGCATGAAAGTCGTCATACTAATCATGGATTGACGAAATGTGGTTATTATGAATCAACGTAAAAATGATGGGTTTTTGTGACATTTAAGAAAAAAATACAATTTTAATTAAATTATTTTATATATTTTGTTCAACCTCGTTATCTATAATAATTATTAAGTACTAATGAGAAAGGTTCCACACATTTGTTGAAGTAAAATTAAAATAATAGATACATATTAAAATATAAACTTTATCACAGGTATAATAAAATGTTATGATATATGAAGTAATTATAAGGTGGTCAGTGTCCACAACAATACGATAAATTTGAGATTTTTTTATTCAATGAAACACTGGCCAAGTGAACCACGAAAAACATCTATAAACAGATAAAATGTATATATAAGTAAAGTTATAACAACACACAAATCAAATATATATTTTTTACTTTTTTATGGCATTAGCATTGAAGCTACCTTCACTTATTGTATTTTAACACATTCGCTAAGCTTAATAGATATAACCCACATTCGATCGTTTGACAAATTTGTTAAAAACATTGAAATACCTATATAAGTTACATATTCAAATGATAGTGATAGTGTGATACCCATTTTTATGGGAATAACACATTTTTTCTAGGTTTCTTCATGTGAATAAAATAAAATTATAAAGCTTTGTTTAAAATATGCAGTGAATGTGTTAGAACATCTAGAAATTTGTATGATTATTGATTTACCTACCTGTAACATAACATTTTCTATAACGTTTGTCAGTAAAAGCAAGAACAGTGGTTAATTTTAATTATTGCAAAATTAAAACTTGACAAATAGCATTCAAAACCACTAATATATTAAATTAAAAAAGATTTGCTTTACTTTTGATTGTAATGCATAGACAAAAAATTAATGCTAATCTATAATTCAAAAAGTAATTCATATTATTGACAACTAAGTGTATTTGTTGTTATATTTAAAGAAAAATAAAATCACATGTATGATGACTATGACAAATAAATTAATAATAAAAGTAGTAAAAGACATTCATAATAATTCCAATTTTATTTAGAACATACATATTATATAAATAATAATTAATAAAGCAAACAAAATATTTAAATAACATAACACTAATAAGTAGAAGCCTGTAAGGCTTGAAAAGCAAAATGTATAAATAAAAAAAATATATAATATTAAACATAATATTATGAAGGAAATAAATTGCCAAGAATAATACTGGATAAAATAAACATATAGTAATAACAGCATGCCTGAATGAATAATGATGTTATAATATATGGGGACATAGGGTTTGTTATAAAATGTACGTCTACGGTTATTAATAAGGGTGCGAAATGTGCTAGTCATATACAATTTCCATTTATTAATGTTTTTTACTGAATAAAGTAAAATTGATCTGTATTATATTTATTATCTTATTAAATTTTTTTAGACTGATTTATTGTTAATAGTTATTTTAAGTTCAATAGTAGATTTTAAGTTTTATAGTTTGATAGGTATTTTGAAATGTCTCTTATAAGTAAACAAATAGATACCAATATAAATAATGGATTTTCCTGACGCAATAGTATCCCTACCTACTTAAGTATGTTAATTGCGTAATATTTACATTATTTTGTGAATACGAAATGGATTGTTTGAAATTGATATTGTTAAAACAGCAAAATAAAAATTTCCTGAACCTATACAATATAATTTATTGTTTGGTATTAATTTTTTTTTTTGAATTTTGTATAACAATATTTTAGATTTTAGTCTAGTAGGTGCACGTTTTTTGTTGTAGGTTTACATTTTTTTTTTAATCTTTAATTTGTACTTAAAAAGGTTTTTTTTCTTCTGATAAAAAAAAAACTGTAAATATTGTGTTTACTATCTCATATTACAAAAAACGATTACAATGTAAAAGAAAAATATATGCATCAAATTTTATTTCAAATGGTTGAAATCAATGACAACACTATTTTATTTTCTAAACGCGCATGCATTTTAATATATAACTATTGATTTTGAGTGGGTGATTATTTATTTATTATTATTATCCGAGAATTATTCGAGTTAAGAAAATAAAAAGAAAACTGATAGATAACTTAAGTAGTTCCACTGACACAAACAACATTTAAAACAATATTGTAACTTGTAAGTTATTAATAGGAAATTCATAAAATCTAAATAATTTATACATTTTATAATTTCGTACCTATCTATCTTCATACATTGTCTTAGCTAGAGTATATAGAGGTATGTATATTCTAATAGGTAAACTTGCCATAAAGTTAATATTTTGTATTAAATACATATTTAAAGTTAAAAACGAACATTTATACCAAACTATAATTTTGAACACATATAATACATGATGAAATTGGTATTGATTTGGGTATGTTTTAAATGTAAAACCCTTAAGTAAGTTGAATTTTTTTTCGTAATTTTAGAAAATTTTAAGCTAAAAAAATTCTTATGGTTGTTAGATCCATGTTTACATCAGTATTTGTTACAAATATTTCTAAACTCCCCAAACAGGTAACAAATTCAACGTGTTTTTTTTTTTAAATCATAACATTCCAGTTATTTTAATGTTTTAATAAATGCCAATTCAAAGCAGGTATAAAAAAGACTATTAATATTTCTCTATAACTACATTAATTTTATATGATAAGAAGGTAAATTTAAATGATCAAAAATTGATGTTTAATAGGTATTTAATATTTATGTACGTTGTACATAATATTATTATAAGAATTATATAAATATACAAATACAAGCTTGTTTTATAATTTTATTATCTACATCTCGAATCTCGTCGTACTAAAGTACAAATGAGTATATGTTTTAAATTCTGATCGTTTAAACACATTTAATAACAGCCTAAACAAAAAAACATTTTTTTTTTTTTTCACAAGATTTTATTTTTATGAATTTCCACACGGTTTTCGTAAAAATAATGTGTAGGTTGAGTTATCTATGGCCAAATCCAATATGGATAGTCGCGTGTCTGCGTACGTTAACAATAATATTATTTCTACGGGGAAAAAAATAGCACAGCCAGGTTAGGTATTACTGTTTTTTTTATTTAAAATGTATATTTTGTATGACTAACCCATATGTAACGGTATGCGTAATTTCGTTCCTTCCCGCCGCCGTCGGTTCGGGGAGCATAAATGAGATATTTATATATAGCGATAGCTATACACACATACATACATACAGTATATAATATTTATGTACAATATATAATGTATGCGATATAATATTATGCATATAACATATGTATTATATTATATATATTATGTACATATTATTATATACTATATAACGGACAATAATCACTGGCACATTCGCTGGTATAGTTTTCCGAAAAAAAAAAAAAAAAATAATAATGAAAAATAATAATACAATATATCATCGTCGTGAGTATGACACACTGACACATATTGTACGCATTATAATATTATATTATTATTATATTATTATTATTGTACGGTCATGCCCAAACACACTCATCGTGCAGCAGCGGACTTGCAGCCGTCGTACATAATACATCGCAATCAGAGCGGCTGCTGCGAGAATACTTCGTACGTTGTGCGCATGGAACTGCTGCGGCTCACGCTCGTGCTGCCGCCGTTCGCGTTCTTCTTGTTCTGCGGCCGCATGCATATGGACTTGACCAGCGTCCAGTGCTGGAGCACGTACAGGTACGGGTCAAGCGCGAAGTGCATGGCCAGCAGCATGTCCGCGGCGATGTAGAACGGCCGGATCTTCGTCTCGTCCATCATGAACCTGGACAGCGGTATCGATATCTACAGGTGGACCGCGTAAATAATTTTTTAATAACAATCTTCGAGACATAATAATATTATATTAATATTATAAAACGAATTAAATTGAAAGTGAAATGATTTTTTTTTTTTTGTCAATCTCTGCAGGAACTATACACTGCAGGACCGATTTCGATAAGAGTTAAATATAGATAATAGACGATAAGAGTCTCCTCGAGACTAGTTTGTACGAGGGTGTTTAGCGTTTGTTTTTTCAACCCGCATATATAGGTCGCTATGCGGGATGAATTTCGTTTCGACTATCGAAATCGAATATTTTTCTGCTTTTTTATGTATACGATTGCTAACCATAATTTGATCAGGTAGGTATAGGAAGAAAATGTAAAAAAAAATAGGTTTAAACTAACCGAACCCGCCATCATGCGTCGTAAATAAGGACTTTATTTTTTACATAAAATAAAATCATATTTAATTTCTAGTTTTTTGTTCAAATAGAATTAGTTCACTAAGCAAGATACGCCAATGCTCATTTTCCCTTGATCTTGGGTATACATACACCGATATAGCACCGTATTTCATGTTTGTTCAATTGTTTCCCTGACAAAGTCGTGTTGTACATCTAAGTACCTATCAATTATCTTATACATAATAATACAGGCTGCTTACAGCAGAAGGATGGAATTTACAAGAATCGTATAGCGTGGGAAGTAAGAAAGCTAAACGAGACCGGCCCCTATCGTTGTGTAGGGGTAGTTTAGGATTTTTTTTCAGTTACCGTTAGATGGCTCTTGGTATACCAAACCTGTGACGGGTAGAAACACTTTCGTTTTTATCAGTTCCTAGCAACAAAACCTCAAAGAGGGTGTTTTGGGTAACCGAATATGCATCGTTAGGGTGTCTGTCGGGGTCAAATCGAATATTTTTAGATACGCACATATTATCTATTTGGTATCCAAAATAAATGTCCAAGTCTCTTCGCATATATCTCGTTTTTAAAAAAATGTTCGATACTCCTAGCGCTAACACAAATTATTTACAAAATGAGCCTCTAAGACGTATCATTATGTCACTCGGCAAAGAGGACCCCCTCATTTGATGATGGTTTGTTTTAATGTTTTATTATTTTGATATTAGTTAATAATAGTTATTGTAATATACATATTATTATTATAATAGATTTCGAATGTCCTACTATTACATATATTCATTGTCATTGTACTATTAAAAGAGTAATCTTATACGTTATACTACATTTAATAATAAATAAATAAATGTGTTATACTTATAACCGAATAAACACCCTAAAATCTCTTATATACAATATGACTATTAATAGACGGTTTCTTGTGAGATAATTTTTTAAATATTTAAGGTTTTTCAAAATTTCCGGCGTCATTTGTAAACACTGTACACTGTATAATGCAATATTGAGATAGAATTGTGTATGCTGAATTTACGTACTGTAGAAACTGTAATCTGACCTTGCAATAAGGGAGTTATGGTGAACGAGATGTGTAGCCGGATGTCTCCGGGGCGGAATTAAACATTTTGATCGAATTCCTCAACCAGCCCAATAATTACGCATTTTCGAATAAGAATTTAACGTACGCCCATCGTTAATTTTGGAACTATCCAACTTTTTTTTATAAATTATAACTAATTTATTTATTTAAACTTCAAATTCGAGAAACATAGTCGATGCATACACATTTTTCACGCGTCTCGTCGATACAAAAGAATGTCTGAAAGTTACAGAAATTACAGAAACAATGTCTACAATTTTCAATCTCCAACAAATATTTGGATTAATATTATGTATGATTCAATCTAAAAAACTCGAAATAAATTTTAACAACTCATAGGTACTATTATTTACTTAAATTTCCGATTTTAACGCAGTATTAAGATCAGTTTTTGCAACATCCTATTAATCTGATAAAATAAGTAAACCTCTACCATGGTTTTATGCTTTTATGGTGTGTTAAATCTGTAAAAAATGCCCAGAATTAACTTAAATATAGGACGCCCTCCCAACTTTTAATCTGGTTTCGTTTAAAATATCAAAACTAATTAGCTATAAGTTATAATTAATATACACATTTTTGGGAATGCATTTCTCAATTATATAATCAATATAATATTTAAACTATCTGAAAGTTATCAAAACGTGGAGATAATATTATTATCGGAACAAAAATGCACCTATTGTTTAATATTCAGGGTCTAGATGAACAGCGCAATTCTCGACGATTAAAATTGTATTTAACGTGACATTAACACTCTTGTATTTGTTGTAAACATACACACACACAATTAATTATATTAATCTACATTATTAGAAGTAAAAACGAAATAATTTTTAAATAATATTATAACGCCAAAAAAAAAACAATTGCGTAGTTTCAAATTTTCAGAATGCAATTTTTACTAGAAAAATTCATGGAAATGAGATAAAAGTTATCTTATAAAAATTAATGATTTATAAGGAATATAATAATATAAAATCATGTTATTCCAAAGAACATAAAAATAATAACTTGCACACAAATAATGTCAAATACAGTGTAGTTCTTCTGTCCTCTCCGTAAAAAAAATGTTGGAGTGAAAAAATATCTAGTAGCATACTTTTTTTTTGTAGACGCGTAGAAGCACAATAAATTAATACTTATAAGTTATATAGAATTTTTCGTGTATGTGTGTGCAAGCACATAGAATAAAAATAAAGTATAATAATATATCTGATGTCATAAACATAACATTTTTCAGCCATCAAAACAAAATCTATTAAATTGAATTTCTTTATCCAATTGTATTATTTATAATCGCAAAATAATAACACGGGTACTGCATATTACATAAGGTGGATAGTCTGACAGACACCATGTATTCATTAATCAATTCCATCACAGAGCTTGACTACAAATTAGCTGGCCTCTCGGGTAGGATAAAAATACAACATAAAATATTTGATTGAAATTCAACAGTTATGAACCGCACGGTTGCATAATATTTGCGAGGCGAGTATATAATAATATGGTAGAACTATTAGTAAGAATATAGTAGGAATAATATACAAGGCTAGTATAATATCATCTATCGAAAAATAAGATGTTTTTCACGCTCTATTGCATTGATTTATAATAATATATAGCTACATAAATAATGTATTTATTAAATATTTAATCGAAGCCATTCTATCGTGTTTTCGATATTTTCCCCATATTAACTTTAAATCATCGAGTTAAATGTATGACTTGTAAACTGTTAAGGGGCCTGCACGTGACATGTTTTTTTGCTCAAAAACATGACTTACGGAAAAAACTCTCGCCTCGTAAAATGTTCCGATTTCGATATTTTTTTTTTTTAGAAAGAGAGAAATACTTCTTACTTGGACTTGTATTAATTCTATTTATAAACTATAAAATAGAATTTTGAATATGAACAATTTTCACAAGATTTTGTTATTTTTATTATATTTGTTCTAAGCAACTATATTAAATCGGTATCCAATGCGCCCAGTAGAAAATTCTCCTCTTTTTAACGAAAAAAAAATTAATCAAATTTGATCACTCATGCGTGAGAACTTTTCCTGTAAAACGTTATTTCAGCAAAAAATCATGCGTTTTATTTTTAATTGGCGGTGCCGTTGACATGTACGTGTGTAGATAGCCCGGTACCCACATACAATCACACTCACACTAATCATCATTGACGACTAACACAAATGCCATAGGCGGCGGCAACGAAATTGCATATTGCCTAAATATTGCCCCTTATTAAAGACACACGAGCAGGCCCGTGTACTTACTTCTAAGTTATCGATCTCGCGAGAACACGACGAGTGTACTCACTTCTCTTAACTAGAGTCAATTTATTATTTTCATTAAATTTTTTAAGTTTGGGATGATACCTAGTACATAGCAGTAAACATATTTTATATTGACGTATGGTATAATAATATTATCGCATTTACCATTTGCGGGACCCAACACGTGACAAACGCGACGCACAGCAAAAACATAAGCCAACCGAACGCTCTTTCCTCTTTGGTAGCCGCGTTGCAAGTCAACGACGATCCTCGGCTGATGCGTCTCATTAACACGTTGTGCTTGTTGTGAGGACTGTCCTTCATGCACAGAGCTTTCATAACGGCCAAGTTTGTGTAGACTATTGCAAAGCATAAAAACACACCTATATGGTAAAAAAAAAAAAAACGGAAAATTTATATTTGGCCTACATGCCTTACTTATTTATACACATTATTATAATATTATATCATAACAGCGTGTGTACAACACCAAATTCCACTCTTCTATAGAATAATTTTTGAATTTCGGGAGTTTTTTTTACTGATTTTTGATCAAAGGCCTGGCTAGTCTTATTAATCTAAAAAATGTTAACGTTTGCTCTGATATGGTGGGTTTTTAAGTAAAATGTAAAAAAACTACTTCAAACTATTTATTTGATTTAAACGTTCAGCTTAATCTGTCATCGATAATTTATTGATATTTACTTTATTTGTTTTTGTTTGTGTTCCAATATGTTTTTAAATTTTCTCAGTCATATTTCTAATAAGACCTACGATCCAAATTAAACATCATATAAAAATGTTTTGTATTAATTTTGATAAGGTATTAACTTTGGACACACAGTAAACTGCAATATATTTGTATATTATCGCTATTGTATACAATAAATCATTAGATTATAATCTTGCGTATGATTTAGACGTGGAATTTGTTTTAAAACGATATAGGTACCTATATTATATAGTACCTACCTATATTATACCTATACAAATGAGGAAGTGGATTAATTTTCCTTTCAATAATTCCTTTTTTTTTTATGCTTTTATATTTTTAAATTATCGCATTATCTATGACTTGTAGATTAGGTTAACACCTACTTACCATGACCGAAATATAAGTAAGCGTATAACACGTCCAAAGGCTTCTTGGCATTCCGGTAACGCACACACGTCGATGTTGTCTCATCCCAGTAAAGACCGAATCCAAAATATGGTGCGCACACCAAACACAGAACTCCTAGCCAAAGTATAACCATCATTCGCTTAAGTAGACGAAGGCTAATGTGCTGAAATTGAATGGATTATACAATTAGTTTTGATTTAGGTGAATATAAATTATCCGATAGAAAAATAGTACAATGGTAGTACAATTTTAAATAATTTATTTGGGCGTACCGATTATAACTTATAAGCCTATGTTCTCGGTAGAAAATGCGAAAAATGTATACATTTTTTGGTCAGTCACTCATAAATTATTAGGTATAATATAGTTTGAAGAGAGTCCTGATTATTTATATGACTGTTGAATTAAACCGATTTAAAAAAATAAACACCATTGTAAGATCACTATAGATCCCTCAGAATCTAAAATATTATAATTTCTGTTGCCTATATCGACTATATACTATGATCATAGGATCTTAGGATCATATATTATGTATTATCTGCATAATTAAACGATTTTATTATTTATATAATTAAAGGTATATGGATTAACATTGTTATCGATAATTGGGATTCAGCCTAGTGTTGTGTCCAAGTTGTGCGGTTTGGCGATGCTGGCGAGGTCGTGGGTATATTATAGTGGCATTATTTTATTATGCGTGTGTTTGACTGTAATTTGTAAGTATCTTACCACACATTTTACATGTTGGTTGGTAATTTTTTGCCATTAGGAATCCACGAGTTAATCTTTTATGACCAATACGAAGTCTGCAGTTTATGAGTATAAGGATTTTAACTGACCAATTAGTAGTGAGGCACACAAACCTAAATACTTTTATACTTAAATGCGACAAATGTTATAATGTTTACTGTACTTATAAATTACATGTTGGCCTAAACTCACATAATACACCAGCTATGTATACACAGGTATACTAATTATCCTCAAACATAATCATAATAATATAAACGGGCAGGTCACTTCGTCGTACACAATATGTAAATTGCAGTAAATACAACGAACTCGTTCAATACAGGCAAAACAGTCGGCGTTTGATGTTTATTATACGACCATAATAGACTATTATATACTTCATAATATAGCGCAACAAACGCACATTAAACATTAAGCTAAACAAATATTTGCAATAATATAATAGATCATACAACACGCGGGACGTCCCGCACGAAAATCAAAAGATATATTAACAGTAATACGCGCATTCCTTTACAATTGCCTGTCCAATTTATGTATAGGTTACACCTCAATGGCTGGTACACGGTACAGCTAGTCAATGTCCCGTAGGTATAATATTATTATGTGCCTTTGAAAACAATATAGGTAACTATTAGTAAAACGCGCTGCTGATAAATCGATCTGACTTGTCCATATAGCAATGAGCATAATGCGAATATTACTAATATAATATTATAGGTATTATACTCGTATTTTGGTTGGAACGGAAACAGATTTTCAAAGTCAAAGGCAAATACGAAATCGTGTATGATATTATGGGTTAGGCGCATATTCATAGTATTCGATTATATTATAATATTATATCATATTATACGAACTAATATAACAAATATATATCGAAAAATCCACAGCTTTTATAGGAAATTATAGGGCAAACATGCTTCGTTGAAATTGTTTTTTGTTATTTATTAATTAGAAAAATAATATCTATAGGCCCTGCATATGATAATTATGTATAAAGTGGAAAGAAACACGTCTCAATACTGAAACTGTCAAATCTGCCAGTGTCTAAAAACGCGTATATTTTGCATTTTTTTAACTTAAGCACGAGCTGTACATCATGTCAATGCTGTCGTTTAAACATGTTGCGAGGATGCGCGTAAATATTTTTCAAATGAAAAATGAGTCTTATATTTATGTTATAGTTTTGGACGAAATGGAAATACCAGTTAGGATAAGTATAAACTCTTGTAAAAAAGATATTGTTCTAAGTAGCGACATTTACGGTATTCGTAAAATGAAAAACTGTAGTCCTATACTATTCGCTAAAATTGCCTACCAAAAAAAGCAATGCATGTAGACTAAAGTTACGTATATTACCTACTTCCAACCACAGTGTATTCTACCCGTCTGGTGCGGTGACTCAGCAGCCGCCAACTCGACCTGATGACTTCGATAAGTGATAACTATAGTGTCGGTGATGCAACAAACGGCGTCTCGTGATATAACTATACCAAGGTAACTACCTATATATTATTATAATAATATAACATATATTTTATACAAAATTGCTCATCACAGCCAACGAGTCTACGTGATCGACGCCACATATATATAAAATAGATTAAATCCGCCGCTGCAGCAGTGCAGGCGAACTTAACTATTCCGGCAAAGCGTTTCCGCCTCGCATTAAAATATCGATACTATAGAGTAATATTGGCATCATACTATAATTATTATTATTGTTTTAATTATTTTTATTAGGTACTGCAAAAGCAAACAACATATTATAAACGTTCGCTTGTGCGTGAGTAATTAAAACGTTTCGCAGATATTATATTATTAAACACACAACGTAAAACACGTGTCGTTTTCCCCTTATCGGGTTCGTAATGGAGCACAACATATTCATATAGGTAAAGATAGTACAATATATGTTAACCTCGTACAATAATAATAATATAATATTATTGTGTATATTATTATTATACAGGCGCTGTATCACTGTATACATTCATATACACCTACGATAACATTATATTATATTTATATCTATTCGCATAACTCGACGGTATATTACTATGTCGCCCGAGTCGCCAATACTAACGAGACTGTCATATTCGCACCGTGAATATAAAACACGAATAAAAGTCGCACACATTTATTATTTTTATTATTATTATTATTATTATTATTATGATTTGTTAGAGTTTTTCTGGCGCAAAAATAAAAAACTTTCATAGTTCATCGCGGGTAAGCTATGTCGAATGGGAACTTTCGACACTCCTCCGTGTGACCACAATTATAATGGTGTGTATTATGGTAGCCAACAATAAGCTCGACTATTATTCGGCCATAATTGAACACAATAGTAATTATTATCATTTACTTATAAAACACAATATTATTACGCAGTCAGAGGAGTGGCGTAGTCAGGGGCTAAGGGGGCTATAGCACCCCCCACATTGACTGTGTTGACCTTAGAATTTTATCAAGATTAAAACAAAAAGTGTAAATAAAAGACATATTGACATATTATTGTATTTGTATACTTAGCCCCCCCCCCCCCATACAAAATTCCGGATTACGCCACCGAGTCAGAGTATGTACGTATAGCGGATTGTGGATACACGGAATAAGGTTTGGAAATGAAACTTTATTCGCTAAAAATTAAACGACTGATCGTGTGGATTTGGACAGTAGGTAATCATTATTATATTATGAAAGTAAAACGTCATTACAAAGTTCGGTGTGAGAAATACTATACTTCTGTCTAAGTAAATCTAATTTTCATGGAAGTCGAACGCCAAAAACATACTTATAGAATTTAATATTATATATTTTTAAATAATAATAATATGTGCTACGACTGTAATGAGTTTATTGTCAAATTCGATAACAAAAATACGCGTATAGTATAATATAATAAATTAATAACATAAGTGTCGTGACGAATTCATTATATTATATATTATAGTTCCTTCTTCCTGCCACGGTAAACGGAAAAGAAAAGATTTCTGTGCATGCGTATTATATATATACACAGCATATATTATATACACCTACTATTAAGCATATTTTGTTTTTACTAACGACCTTCGGTGTCATTAATCCAAGACTTTGCAGTTTGCTTGTAGTGTCACAAACAGAATAATAATTTTTAATCGGCAAAAATAGAATATAATAATAATTGCGTTGTTTGTTTTCATCACCTAATGCATCTATATATAATGCATGTCATGTTTTCATCAACAGACTTACATTTTCTCGAAAAAAACTAACACGCCGAACACTGTTTTTATTTTTATCTGCTTTTCCACACTCGCGGTCTATATATATTATATTATATAGACCGATCAAAGGTCGTACATATAGAGACTCAAATGCATCAAAACTTATCTCAAGACATTCGAGATATTTTTTTAGCAGCTCCCGTCCATTGCTTTTTCAATTAATCCCCCGCGGGTTATATTTACCAATTTCAAAAAAAAAATAAGCCAATTGATTCGATAATAAGGTCAAATGAAACCAAACTCTGTTATTCTATGATAGGTATATATATAATGTACAGTGTCATATAAATAACTGATAAAATATTGAAAAATGTAAACAAAATATTAAATAATATTGATCACATCGTGGTTTATTACGAATAATAAATAATAATATAATTATTTGTTACTGTACCTAGTAATTATGTCACAATACTTTTATTATTTATTCATAGATTATGTAATATATAATAGATATTATGCGTAAATATTCTATACGATTAAATTAATTAATAATAAATTATTAAATTGTTTTAATAACACGCACGCAGTATAGGATGTAGACACCTACAATGTCTATAGATTTCAATAACTTACTTATTGTATATATTTATATTAGTTTATAGGTAAGATAAAACATAGGTACCTACTTGTGGTTTAGTGATACTCTTTTTGTATGTTATCTTTAATAACTATTACAGTATTATGAGATAAAGTCAATAAACCTGTAGAGAATTAGAAGCTCACAAAGTAAATGTAATACGACCATTAAAAAAACCTAATGTAAAAAACCCTTAAAGATATAATTGATCATATCGGTTTTCATATTCGAATTTCCACGAAAAGAAAACATGGGCGTCTAAAAAATTATGGATAAAAAAAAATAATTGGAACTTAAGAAATATATATTTTAATGGTGTCTATATAACAAACATCCAATAATTTCGACGGAAAGTTTTTTCATCTCAAGTGATCCCAACGAGCATTTTACAACATTAAATATTTACTATAATATTATTAAGCCTAGGCAGCTTTGTATATTAATGTAATTTCTAAAATATTGTATAATATTAGCTGTATTATACTATATACTTAGTAATAAATTCATTATTTAAATATATTCTAATAAACCTTGTACTATACGAGTAAATCAGTTTGAATATGCTCAATCTTTTCTTATATTTACTGAGATACTAGTTAACCGATTCATTAAAATTAAAAATAATTAACACGGAATTGTACAAACACAATAATTATGGGTAATACATTTTATTATTTTGGATTATAAATGAAGCAAAAAAATAATTTATTGGCTTATTGTACCAATTGGTAATATTATCTTTTTTCTGAGACCTCTATTTTCGGATAGACGCGGGAGTGTTCTACAAGTTTCAAGTAGCCCTATTGATTGTAAATCGAGACTAGTTGGTCATTTTTTATTTTTCCAGCAATTCAACTATGAGGAAGAACTACAAATAAGTTATGAATAAATTTAAGCAGGCTAGGTTTTAACCGACAATTCATTTTTTGGACGCGACGATTTATCATCAATTTCAAATTTAATATAACAAATGTTACACATTCTTTTCAACAGTACTTTACCAATTGATTATCGGAACTTATTTTTCGAAAGTGATTGGTTTAAAATTGTTCGTGATATTTTTTCACACTTATTAAAAAATAGAATAATCTATACGATTATCAAAAAATAGTCAAAGCTTCTTTCATAGCGTTTGTTGTTAATAACCATTACAAAATATTCACTGTTCTATCAAACGCATCATACACAACTTGAATAATAGAAGTCCACTATAGAAGGCGGTGTACTTTTCAAATCTCAGATATGTTTTTTGAAGTTAGGAATTACTAATTGAATTATTGTAGCCTTATGCAATGAATATTTTAACGAGCCATGAAGTAAAATGTATGTAAATGTACGCTAAACAATTCTACGAAAAATTAAAAATTAATCGGTTTAATATGAATAACCGGTAAAACCATTTTAACGCAACCATCTAAACTCTGTAGACGAGCGTGTATTTCATTATGTTAATATAAAAAATAAAAATAATAGTATGATGCGTTTGAACATATTTTGAAGAAGACGTATAGTCGATAAAAAAAAACCATCAGTGACTAATTTGCGTTTCTATGTAATTGATGAATATTAGAACATCATATTATTAAATTATTATATTTAATACCATTTAAATGATAAAGGTTTTATGATAAAATTATGAATACATTTGTTTTTCGATCGAATATTGTGAAATTCAATTACTTTTAGCATTCTGTGTTTGTTTTTTTTCACTTATCTCAGCAAAGCGAAATAAAGCTGTACGTCATACACTTTGCCAAGGTTTTTTAGCGTACGTCTTATTATTATAGAGTTCCTACACTAATGTTCGGAGACAAAATCTGTTTCCGTACTGATTTTAGAAATTCGATTCCTATCCGATCCACTGTGCATCGGCAACCTTTAGAGTAACTCAATGAATGTGCTTCACTGCTTCCTACAACCTACTTTATACAATATTATAATAAGTATGCTATTCAGACATAATAAAGTATCCCCTTCAATCACCATTATTCAATGAAGGTAGATAGTATGATAATCATATATCTTACACACAGACACGGGATACCAATAGAATAATATTATGTACAGTAAACATTCGATTATCCGCTTGGAGAATAATATTATCCGTTTGCTTAAATTTTGTACAATACTAAAAAATAGTATTAATGTACAATATAAATTAATTTGAAAAAAATATGTATATAAAAATTACGTTATATATTATATTACCTATATGAATGTTTAAATAAAAGTACGATGCGTACTTTTCTAATTTTCTTTAAATACTATATAATATATATCTCATATAACATAATATAATAATAACATCAATTGCGCATCATTGTTTCAATTTGTATTTTTCGGATTGACCACGCAATTCACTTGTCCATGCACCCTATTTCACGGATAATAATTTAGAGTTTACTGTATAAGTAACTATAACCACAAAACTAGACTTCGCCCGAGAAAAAAAATGAATAAATATGAAATACAGCGCCGTATAGGTGTATCTAGGTTTTAGTGAAGGTAACCTACTACCATTGATTATAAATAGTCAGAGGTAGTATTTGGAAAAAAATGTTTGTCATTTTATAAAGCAATATATGGGGTGAAATGTGCATACGCGTAGGTAAAATTACAGACGTACATCCCAGTCACTATGATGCCCCTATAAAACGTGATCAGTACTACAAATTACGTACACTAATTTTCATTTACTTTCAACACATACACAAGACCCAGATAAACAGAAATATAAAATGCCTAGTTTTTACTCCTTAGAATTTGATTACGATCCAGCCCCCTTAATTGCTTTTAATAAAAAATAGGTATATACAATAAAATATGAATTGGTCAAAATCATAATATTATAATATAGTTAATTAGCCCATAATCCGTATCGACTAACCTATATCGTGTCCGTTTTTTCCAGTGCCAAACTCATCCAAATCATTCTAAATCAAAATAGTAATAAATATAATATAGGTACGTCGTGACGGGCGACGATAAAAACCAGTTATACCCGCACCTCGCTCCACCATAGTTACGGCGGCTGTTATAAAATACAAAATTATTAGTATTATAGGTTCTTATCGCCATCTAGTATCTACCGAGGGTAATAATTGTACGCCACCGAAAAACAGGCCAGTGAGCAATCTATAGTATTTATAATCAATGCTACTACCTACCTAACCTCAGTTCACGGGAAAATGTGCTTCGGTAGCTTTGTGAACTAAATCAACAGATATGAATGCGATCTATTGGTTATAGCACTTGGTATATTTTCAACCGTGGTTAGAACGCTCTCCAGACACCTCTTAAGAACAATCTCTGAATTATTATTCGTCGAAATTACTCGAGTAGTTCTATATATTATTAAGCTACAAACATACGTTAATTTATTTGTATTGGTATATAAGTCTCAATTATTTATGTAACCAATGTCAACCACAATCCTGTATAATAACTAAAAATAAAAATCAATTTTCGTGAGTCATAACGAAATCCCGGTAACGTTGCCACCCCGTAGCCACCTGTACGAGTAATCGAAGCTTTAAACACTACCCGAGTATCAATATAGGGATACGTGTGCACAGTTTACTGCCAATCGATTCCTAGATTACCGGATACTAACAAGCGTGCAATCATTTTTATATTATAATATAGAGAATATATTATTTTAGGTATAATTGTCAGTGTTCGGCTTGTTGTTGTACATAATATAGGCCTGTCGAAATTAATATCTCCTGCCACCACCCTCCCCCGAAGACGTGTGCTGGTCACGGAATTAACTACTGAACACGGACATTGGACGACGTACGTTTATAAATTAAAATATATACCTAGGCACCTAATATGATAATATATTACAAGAAGTATTTAATAATATTTTTATAATCCTGCGCGTGTGTCGAGTAGGTTGTCCGTCGAGGAAACGACGACGCGTTTGCGTTAATATTCCGGCGGGCACGCGGTGGCCAGTTGCGAATTCTTCGCCCATTACATTCCGCGAGCGACAGCAATAATAATACAACGACAATAATAATAATGTATAATTAATGGAAATAAAAAATATCATCGACGAGACGTGGGACCGCGTGATTGTGCGCAGATTTAGCAAAACATGCTCGGCGAATATTGTAAGGTATATAATAATAATAATAATATAATATTATACACCTCTACACGATATCGCCACGTGTTGTTGAATTATTACTATTATTATTATCATCATATTATTGCCATTGTCCACGAGCGTCGTGTCAAACGCGCACACACTCGTTCGGCGTGGCTACACAATGCGAACGGGATCCGTGTCAGGACACTCAGGATACGCGAATTTACCCGGAAATGGGACACTACGTATGCGTTCCGAAAGGGCCTGCAAATATTTGTTCGTTTACCTATGTATGCGATTTCATAAAAAAAATTTAAAAATACGATAAATACATATATCATTTTTTACAACTAATAATTCGTCCGACCTTGAAAACTGATACGTGAAATTGACTTGCATTTATTTTTCTTCGTTACAGTGCGCGATAACAATCGGCAATGTCAATGCCGATAAGAACACTAGCTGCTGTCGTTCGGAACAAAAAAATTGTTATTCTAATATGCATTGACTGTTTCGTTTGAATTCAAATAACGTAATGACTAATTAGTATATATTATATTATATTATATATATATATATTTTTTTTATGCTTCTCTAAGCCCCAGATCCTAAGATTATATAGTGTTTAAGTTCGATATTCTGTTGATCTCACGGGATCACTCGTCAAATCAAATCTACATAATATACCTTATAAACCGTGTTTAGTCCTCTAGTAGGAATATAAAGTTAATATTCTATATACAATTATATGAATAATGTAATAATGTGTATATGTGAATTTGGCACCTCTAAGAAAGAGAAATCTTTATAATATGATTTTATTTAAAACTTTAATGACAAATTGTATTGAGATCAATAACTATAAAAATATGAAAAGTATAATCATCCATGATTCAATATATTATATAGGTACTATATACATAGTGATTCACCAATCATGATCATGCCCATTTTTCCTTAACAAATTTATTCAAATTATGATTTTTGAAATTCTTAAGTATACTTAACAATACAACCATAACCATTTATTTTACTTAAAAATATCAATAAAGATCAGAATTTGAATACATTCATCATTAAAAGAAAACATTTTCTTGAGCGAATTTGAATCACGCCCTGTTTATTAAAACCAAGAAAAATCAATATTAGATGTTATAATATAATTCATTAATTCAGTTCGCATAACAATAATTATTATACATTTTTTTCATTAATTCAACTACCTAATAAATTTGATTTAATATTTCACAATTTGATTACGTTTAAGATAATTTTAATATTTTTGCACTAGATAATATTAGTAATATTACATAGGTATTTACCTAGTATAAGTTGTGTATTATATACCTATATACTCGGGAATATTTTTAAGAGTTGAGTTACGTCTGAATTTAGTCATGAATATTGAATATGAATAAAAAAGTGAACGTAATGCAAAACATGTAATTTGTATAACACCTAAGTAATAAGATTATAAATTAAAATGTCTTAGTTTGACATTATTTTAATGTTTCAAATTTCAATTTATTATACGTAGGTACTCATAAATTAATATTTCAGTGTTTTTTATTCTATAGTTCAAAATGCTTATACGTAGGTAGTAAAAAGGTTTTATCTACCTAATATATTTATGGTTATTATCAGTTTTTTGTAGATTATAAATGTATCATTGGAAGTTGTTGAATAACAACCTAAACAATATTTAACGAGTTTAGTCTCAAATATGTTCAACATTAACAATATTTTGTTTATGCTCTTAAATTTAGAAAAGCTCGTTCTATATAAATTATAAGTGATTACTTATTTGATTAGTATACTTTAAATTTTTCTTAATTTGGCCCTGAGTCAACCAATAGTTTTACAATATGTTTTTTATCTGATAAAAATTCATATCACAAAATAAAAAAAAACAATGAATATCAGAAACCTAATTAGTATCTGACCTCATAAATTTAGGGCATATTTTATGACTATTATTAAATCGCAATATAACATTTTACAAAATAATATATTGCATGCATAATATTGTCAGTATAAGAAAACAAATGTAAATATTTTATGAACATCACGAATGACAGGTTTATAACTTGGATGTTTATATATTTCTTTTGGATATTTTAAACAGTCATATGGTGTTGGTTATCAGCATTATAAAGTTTAATGTTGTTCAGTGTCTTATAAATTCACCATTGAACACGGTTAGGTAAACTATTAGGCAATTAATCAATGTCTTAGTTAAATTTATTATTTGACCCTTTGATAGACAGCTGGTGAGTATAAAAAAATTAATCGCTCTCCACTAATACTATTAATATATATATATATTTGTAGTATATTATACATTGTATAAATATAATGTATTTATATATATATATACATAGTTCACATTTAAAGTCATATAATGAATTAATTAAATAAGTTTGTTAAGAAATAATGAAAATTAGGTAGGTAGGTAGGTACCAAATATCTATTATATAATAATATTTCTCCGAATAGACAAAATTAATAAAATTATTACAGTGGATCTCTCTCTCTATAAATATATATATATAATGTATATAAGAAAGTATAGGACATAGATAATAATAATAATTGTATAAATTAATAAACAAAAAAAAAGCGATATAAGTAGGCAAGGCAATCACTGATATAGGTGGGCGCAAGGGGTACGGTGTTATAATTAAATTTATGCAACTGATTAAACTATTATTTATATTAAAAAAAAAAACCTTAAATGATTCCCAGTGAATATTTTACGTCATATATTTAACAGAAATTAGTTGCATTCGCATTGTAAGTCACAGAATTATATTATAATTATTAATTATTTATCATAAAACTAAATACTCATAATTGTTGTAAAATGTATGATCTAAAGGTTTTCAAATGAATTTTAATATTGTAATGATTATTTATGCAAATTGATTATTATTTATGCACTGTATACAATAATAATTTTAAAAAAATAAGTTTGGATAATTTTATATTTATTATTTTAAAAACTGATTGACAAAAGAAAATAGGTATACTTGTAGACTAAAATCTTAAAAATTCATTACGTGTTTAAACATATTAAGTTGTACCTAGTCAATAATAAATTCAATATTAGTAAAACGAATTGATTCAGACTTGTATATTATTACCTACGACGCGACGGTTTTATGTTTAGTTTTTTTGCAGACTATATCACAAAATAGTACTAACGAGTAAAAAATGAATATAATAATATACTATATATGTACACAAATTGTATCATTTGACTTTCAGAAAATATATCACAAACTTTTTCGGTTATTCACAGTGTTTCTTCATCAAGAAAGTCATCTTTTAATGTAATATTGGAATGTATATATATACGTAATCTTACGCGTATTTTACACATAGGAGTGAACGTTTTCTATAGAAGCGTTAATCCAATATAGACCGATTTTAATGGAATTTTCTACAAATTTGGTAGTTTATTTTTCTCATGGAAGTGCATTTGCTAAGTATATAAATCGTGAAATCCACAACATTTGGATTATTGTTATAGTTGTGGTTTTCTACAAGTTTTAAATGTTCACGTTGTTATACGGTAAGATAACTTAGCGTTAGTATTGTCTACGCTACTATTGTTTACTGTGCTTACGTTTTGCTACCGAATATTGAACAGTTTATTACCCGAGGATAGTTCTATCCATCATAGTGTGAATTACAAATAACTAAATATTATGGAAACAGACACATATCAAAACGAAGTTATAATATCTTATTATTTATTTTGAATCCATATGAATGTACATGATTAATAAAAAGAAATGATATATTATTATTTATCTGCCTACATAGGTACCGTATTATAATAATTTATAATATATCGTACCTGCCGCAGTCACCGCGATTGGTATACATAATTAGTATAATATTATAATAAATTTAAAAGTTTGACATAATATATTATTATTATAAAATATAGTTTCCACTATATCATATTCGAAACATTATAATAATCCAATCGACTTATAATTTTATATATTATAATATGTAGTTATTATAATAGTGCTGTCTCCGTTCAATTTTTCCATTCAATTTAACTATCTTTAAATATTTCATAGTGCTATTATAAATCACATATATACAATATGCATATTATATATGTTTATTTTTTTATTTATACACAAATATGTATATTCTGATCTTGGGTTGGTTGGCTGTATACTTAAGATAAAAAAAGGGATTTTTTAAAAACATTTTATTTAGCTTAATTTTTTTTTTGTAAATCTACTGGGAATTTTAAATGTAGCTTTGTTTACATAAAACATTCGTTTTTTTATACAGTACCTACCTTGAAAAAAAAATGTTCTACTGAAATGACAGCTATGCCCTTAAATATCAATAAGTAATTGATACTAAAAAGCTGGTCATTCAAAAAAAAAATAATATTTACAGTTTGTTTGTTTTATCCACTATATACAAAGGTTTTATAAATTCTTAAAACGTTCCATCATAATTAACTGATACTGACAACGAATTAATAGTTTTTTTGTTTTAGTTCATATAATAAATATAAATACGTTTAAATTAAAATGTCATAGCGTAATATGTGATAAATTGTATAGAAAATTTTAAAAGATAAAATATAATATAAATAGTACAAAAAATTAACATATTAGGTAAGCACCTACGAATAATGTCATGAGTCTCGCATCCATTATAATACGTAATTATTTTACATAATTTACATAATATATTATTAAATTATTGTTTTGAAATCTTAATATTTTGTTAGTAATAGATATATTGGTAATAGCGGGCACCTTCGCGGATTCAACACATTTTTTAGTTCAGTGAATACATTAAAACCAATAAATATTTATACAATTATAAGAATGTTTACAAATCGTGTAGAATAAAAAACGTATTATCAGTGGTTATATGAATCAATGAAAACATTAATATTCAGATGCACGTTTTCACGATCACTGTTACGATCACAGTTACGATCAATATATAATAACAGAAAAGGTACGTACTTAGGTATTGTATGAGTAATGTTCCACCACTCACCAGACCACATACTTGTCTTGCAATCTCATCAATACTAAACATCGTAGGTACCCGAGTAGAAAAACACTCACAATTCACACGACAAAAACGTACATAATATGTATATATTAAACATATGTATTTATGATTGTTCTTTGGTTATTATATATAGCCTAGTGCACATATTATTATATAAAAAATAAATTACAATTTTAAATATAATCGTGATGGGGTTACGCTAATTATTGCGAAAAACTTAGGACTGGGTTGTTGTGCTATTGACAAGGTCTTAGACTGTATTTACACTGTTGATTTCGGTTGGAAAGTTCACGATTTTGGTGCTGATTTTGTCGATAAGGTATTTTTCTGGATTGTTAGGAAAGAATAACAGGGTATTTTTTATATTTTGGTATTCCGGGGAACGTTGAATTATGCGTTGAGTTGTTGGTCGGCTTGGTATTTATTGCATTTAAGTGAAGACTGGGGAATCTTTATGGATGAGGAATGATAGTGGTTAAATAGGAATCCTATTCTGATTTTTAAATTTTTAATATATATTGTGATTTCCTGTCTTCTCTTGAAATGGACAAAATGTGCCACTTTTCAAAATTGTTTGTATTTTTCAATTTGATTATAGTCGACGAAATAGAATCCTAAAAGCTTTGCCTTATCATATTTGATTTTCGCTTGCTGGAAGTTTTCACGTCATTGACCGGTGGTTCAGTGATTTTTGTGAGTGATTGTTCTGGTCACCAGAAATTATGTTTTATCGGAAATCTCGTTACCGGTTATACCTACGTGTGTTAGCACTTACAGATATGTTTAACCAAGGTCTTGGACTTTATAATTTGTCTATACGTATTTGCATGTATATATAGAAGCGCCATGCGCTTATCGGTAACAATTTCGAACTTCATTACGACTAAAAAATATAAAATTGTTTGAAATAATAATGAAAAATCAAATCGTGAGTTATAACTTACAATAGCAATTCGCAACTACGCTATCAAAATCATTCAACTAAAAGATAACCGTCTGCAAACGTTCACATGCGAAATAAATAATATTATTGGTGTCTATCCAATTGCATAAACGTTTAAAAGACACTGCGAGGCCGCCAATATGTTATTCGCGTTAATGGTATCTTTCGAATAAACCATTCCTCGTAGATTAATATAATAATAATATTTACACTGTAGTAGTAAATATAGCACAGTTCTATTTTAATGACCATTTAATACCTTTATATTATGTACAATATTATCTAACTGATATATACCGATACTCGTATATCATTTATAGGTATGCATAACATTATTTACCCATTTAATTACACGCGAGTACCTATCGTGTATGGTAAAAAAAATCAATTTATCTCTTCTAATGATTTCCCTAAATGAAAAACGACATCGCGTTTTTAGCGTTTTTATGTAATACTTAGAACAGAACACAGCGATAGAATAAAATAGGTAATAATATACCAACACTGTTTCACACTTAAAGCTGCAAGTATAGCTGTTACGGTCTTCGATCGGAAAAGTAAACTTTAAAATATCATATACGTACCTATACGATAATTATTGTGATTTATTTATATAATTGCATGTTTGAAGGACATTACGTTGTGTATAATTATACTGTATACATATAATATATTTGATGCAGTTCACTTGAGAACATTATTGAGCGTGATAAACATATTTTCATTTCAAAATGCATAGAATTTATATTTTTTAAGTGGTATATATACGAATAAATCAAATTGTTCAATTCAAATTACTTACCTGATAATGTCACAGAATAGAATAATATATTAGCTTTATATCTGATTGATTAACTATTTGGTAAACTCCTTCGGAATTTAATAAGTATAAACTACAGTGCACTAATACTATTGAGCCACCTACATAACTACTGGTTTTCAAAATATATTATAGCAAAAATAAAAAATGTGTGACAAAGCTGATATCAAAAAATCAACCAAGATGTGTTATTACCCTTTTACCAATCATAATCTTGAAAATACTAGACAATTAGCATATGTAAAGTTGTATAGTTTTAATGCTAACGCTGAATTATGTAAAGATTTCACTTTAAAAACTATGATATAAATTTCATCTTTCGATGGACAATATGATTATTGACGTTCTATTTATTTTTTTGTATTGATCTGTGTGACTGTACCTAACAATATTATATTATATTATATAAGCCAATACTCAATAGTCATAACCATTATTTTCAATTACCTAATTATGTTTAATGTGAATCATATTTCATAATTGTTCATAAATGTATCTATAAGTTGTTTCAACTTATCTACGTCGTTGAAAATTATTGTTCTATTATAATATTATTTAATGAAAACATAATTTATTTGTTACCACTCTAAAATAACATATTATTATACGAAAGCCCGATGACTTTTGTCACTAAATTTTACTAAATAATATTATAATATTGTATTATTCAAAAGTTAAGTTAAATATTATAGTAGCTCTGCTAAAATAACCGAAGTATTGCTATACGTGACGTAATAAAATTATTTCGTATAATAATTTTTAGTTTTTACTATATCCCATATTAGGGTAACTTTTGTAAATATAAAATGATAGATACTCAAAGTTATAATAAATTATTCACTTTAGTTTGTGTGTATACATTTATTCTTTTGACCCATATAGCTCGGCCCAAACCCCTATCTTAAAAATGTACTTATTGAAGGGTCCTTACTCCTTCATTATAGTTTTTTTTTTTCAAAAGAAATAACGTAAACATACATTTTTTTTGCAAAGAAAATATTAGTAAAAAAGTCATTATTATGTCTTATATAAGTCAGTAGGTTTTGAAAGACTTAGGCTATTACCTTTTACTTTCTACCCACAAGTACTAAAAATGAGGAACAAACGTATTGATACCTAATAAATAATAAGATTAATCTTTAAATTCTTTTCATTACTTATCTGTTAAAATAAATTTGGCTCAAAACATTGATTAAATCTACTTAATTTTAAGTAAGCTTATATTAATTAATAACAACGAATCATATTGAAACTATATAATATAGTTATTGAAAAAACATGAACAATACCCCTATACAACAATAAAATTTATAAGTATAATTTAAAAGTAATTTTTCTCATTTGCACAGTAATATTGTATTTAGAAATTTAAAATGCTATATTTTATTAATATATTTTAACTCTTACTAGGTGGTTATTATATTATTTATCACAGTTTGCTGGAATTGATTTTCCCATTTGAATTTATTTCTTTTATATTAATTTGTATATATTATGTACACATAATATGTTACCTATAACTTATAATTTATGATTATAAAAGTTAAAGTTAAATATAATGGAAATATAATATTTGATTTATTCGATTCGCCAGAGTGCAAAAAAAAATAAAAAAATAATAAAAATAACGAATTAGATCACACTATTGCATCATTGGATGTTATTAACTAAATTAGCGTAAAGACGATATAAGAGCGTGCGATTTTTTTGTTAAAATCAAAATAAATTACTAGAGAGATACCTAGGTAGTCGTCACATTATTGCATTAAGTATTATGGCACACTTGAAGTTTATTTTTGCTCTCCATTTACATCTCCTCCCTTCTCATAATACTATGATGAACGAAGACAATATTTTGTTATTTATTAGGTATCGACAGTTCTCAAGCTAGGTATGAAAATATTGTCTTACAATAATTATGACACACGTTATACAAAATAGCAAACCTTAAGAAAATTGCTTAATTAAAATAATTTCCTCATATTTAGAGCTAACAATTCTAGGAAAACCTACCAAAGAATTTTAAATTATACATGATCCAAAATTTTTATCCGTTATAATATTAATATTAATTAATGCTTGTACAATTTTTACAAAACTATCATGAAAGTTGAAATAAAAAATAAATGCTTACCTAATTATTAACAATTTTAACTCCCTATTTCATTTTTGTTTTGTTTTTAAATAATTAATTTGAATAACAGTGTATGTACTTTTATAATTATTGTCATTTTCAGACATATTTTGTAAGATAATTATTCGAAAAATGTAAAATAATATATGAAATTATAATTATGTTAATATGTTATGCTCTATGACTTCTGGGATATCTTAACTACTACAGTAATGATGCTATGATTAGCATTATTGTTTTTAAGTTGTATAATTTTTTAATGTTATATGTTTACAATTTATTATATTAATTAAATTTTATATCATTATTAATTTATCAGAATATACTTAAACAGTTAAACTAAACATTCTAAGATTACGCAAATTCTACAGAATTTGTTCGTGTTATTTATAGTTTTCTCATATCAATCCGGAAATTCAGCATTCATCTTTTCAAGGCATTCAATTAATCGAAAAAAATAATGAAATTTACGACATAACTTACTAGTAACTAAATAAAATTCGACGTCATAGAAATACAATCGACAAAATATGATGATCGATTTGCACACCAGGTCCATTTTTAACTGTAATATATAATTTATCATCATATTTTACCTTTTCACACACACTTAAGGATACATTTATTGTTTTTTGGTACAATTCGATGAGTTGCAATCATGTAAACAAACAGTTTTATCAGACGAGAGTGTGATATTTGTTTTGAAAAATACACGTGCATATATTTAAATCAATAGAAAATAAATTCGATGAAGATTTCCCAGTGCGGCTATTCCACTACGAACAGCTTAGGTACATACGATATAGGTGTGGGTCAATATACCCATATATATAACAATCTATAATTTAACCCTCCAAACTTTGAGAACAATATTTACGATATTATATGTGTGAAAGTATGTAGTGGATTTGTATCTCTCGAATAACTGCAGCTTGTAATGTATATACCTACTGCGTATGTCAAAGTAAAAAGTTCATTATAAACGAGACTTTCGACGACGAAAAAAGTTGCCAGACGTTTAAATCCGAGACGTTTTCGGGGAACATTGACTACAATGTTGTTATTACAACATAACATGTGACTTCCAAACGATAACCGCACAATAAATTACTGTTATTGAAGAATCTAGCCAATCCACGCATACTATTAGTTATGATGAAAAGAAACCAATACGCTGCACGTGCAATCGTATGACATATAATAACGTATTTTTGATTACGATTTTATTACATTGCTCGGTTATGACACTTTGAAACCACTTGTTTGTATCCTGATAACCGACGTGTGTAAATCTGTCTTTGTTATCACCCGTCGAGCGTCTGGAATACCTATATTATAATATATAATACGAAAACACGAGTCGTGCACAGCACCGCTCGATGCATTATATTAATAATGTGGAATAGTACAATAAACTATAGTTACTATAGTATAATACGTATTATGTTCGTGGAATTCAAACGTATGTAATATTAATAAATTGGTCCAAATGAGAATCTTTGACTTTTTCGATATTAAAAATTGTTGTCGCAGACGCTTAAGTGCGGGAAGCTCGCGTATTATAGGTAATAATACGCTCATCCCATATGACTCCTCTCCAGTCTCCAGCATTAATTTATTTTAGCTAGACCCGCCCCTGTTGGGTACAAATTTGCACTCACTTGTTTGTCGTATACTCGACAAAATTAACCAACTAAATAAGGTTAATAACCACCAGAGCTGATCGTGATTTAAAGTTAACAAATTAAATATGCGCGTTTATTTCTTTCGCCGGATTATACTTGGGTTTTTAAAATCGACATTACATTAAAGACTATTCCAGCCCCACGCACTGAACAACATTTTAAACAGATAAGTGAATTGAAAGTTGAAATCATTAAAACATTAACCTAGTAATTTACAAGTCTGGGACCCTATTCAAATTTTGGGCCCCTGTATCAATCAAATGTTTTTGTGGCCCTATAAATTATTATTTTATATAAAATAAGTATTTATATCAACATTTCAAACATTAAAAATTGATTTGCCACACGGCCCCCTGAACTCCAGGTCCAACCGTACCCCACCCCCTTTGAGGGGGCCCTGCTCACAACTTTGATTTTTTGACGAAAATTTATAAAATGCTCAACTGGCTGTTTAGATTCGTATACATATTTTAATGATATTTTTAATGACCAAAATAATATGATTATAATATTATGGTTGTTTAAATTTTATGTTATAATATTTTTTATCAGTTTGGCTAAGATAATATTTTATCCTGGGATAATCCAAAATAAAGTTTTTTAAATTTTTCGAAAACACAAAAATATAAAAAAACATTGAACATTTTTTAAACTTAAAAATAAGTGGCAGAAAAGTAATAATTTAGCAAATGGGCACTGATAAAATATTAAATATTGTGTCCCCGGCTGCAGTTCTATCGATGCATTATGAACTCTTCAGCCGTTCATATAAAGCAACTGCAGCCAAGACTATATTTACCTATATATTTTATACTTTGATATAAAAAAATCCTATACAATTTTTTATGGGAAATTTATCTAAAATTTCAAAATGATATTTTAATATAAGTTTATTCGATATATTTTCAACTTAAGGTGATTTTTATAAGTTCGGTAGTTCTTATTTAAATTATTTTCTCGAATTTATTAAATTTATCTGAAATTTATATACTTGGATTTATTTTTCAAACTAATTTTTTAAAATTTAACAATAAATAGGAACAACCCGCGAATAAGCGCGTGTTGACGAACGTATACTATAGGCGTGCTCGGGTGAAGCGTGTGGATCTGGTGTGGTGGGGACGAAATGCAGGGGTTGTTCCCACCTATAACCGGGTGTACGGTATACACGCGTGCGGCAGCTGCAGCAACAGGTGTATCCAACGTTATTATATTTTAGGTACGCACCTTTTGGTAAAAAAACGGTTTGGTGAGCGCAAGCCAGCGTTCGACGGCCATCACTATGGCCACGCACCCGGAGCCCAGCCCGAAGAACCGCCACAGGACGCGGATCCGGCACGACCACACGTTGTTCCTGGTGCCCGGCCAGCAGACACTCACGAACATCTGGACCAGCATGCCGGTGAGGGCGATGCAATCGTTGGTGGCCAGGCACCGCAACATGAACCCGTGCTTCTGGTTACTGCTTGACCTGGTCCGGTGCAATATGAACAGTGCCAACAGGTTGCCGAATATGCCAAAAGCGTACAGGCTGGTGACGCCAATCTGCAATCCGGTACTCGGCATACGGCCCGGGAACGCCGTCGACGCGGGTGACGACGGCGACGCCGTCGCGTTCGTCACGGCCAGCTCCATCGGATCGCGATCGTGTTCTGCGCCGCGGACGCGTTCTGCGCGCGTGGCGACCGGCGCGCTATCTCCCCGCCGCCCCCGCCCCCTTCCCAGCTAAGCACTAGTCGACATAACAATATATATAATAATAATAATAACAATATTTAGCGACCCCCTCTAATTATTATATTATTGTTATGCTCGTGTATTGCGTATATTGACTATTATTATTATTGTTATTATTATTATTATTATTATTATTATTATTATATATAATAATATAATATTATATTGTTATTTTGTCCTTGGTCGTTGTTATCCTACACGATATTTATATTAATAAGCGAGGGCGCTAACCCCCCCCCCCCCCTCCTAGGACGCCACTTTCGCCACTGCGGTCTCGCGTGTGTATTGTCGTTTTATCGTCTCCCGGAGTCGATTTCGCGGCGAGTACATTATTGATTATTTTTTTTTTTAAATTTTCATATCGCATATTATATTATTACAGTTATTGGTATATTATATTATACACTTATAATGGCGCTCTAATAAATCGAGATGGGAAAGTTTTTTCGCGAATTTCATCGAAATCGCTCCTTAAACGGGTTGTATGTGTGTGTGTGTGAGACAAACTTTTTAAACGGTTGTCGTCGTTCGGTTTCAACCCCCGTCGGCAATAATTAACAACTGTGGTATTATATATAGTACTCGAAACTCCAGCGATTGTTCGCGCAATTATCACGATACGATTTTAAGACGCTCAGTTCGACACTTTTTCGATTATATTGGAAGTTGTATATTTTTATGACAAAGTTTGCGGTGTACACTGCGACGTTTTTACTGTATACTTAAAAACTTTTCGGTGGTTGACGATGATAATAGTAACACACATATAATATATAAGAACAATAATGCTAATAATAAACTATACATATTATATAAATATTCGATCGATATCAAATATTATCGTGATTATGATATTATAACGGTAGATTTACTGCAGTTTACGCGCACAGAACGAAAAAAAAGCATCTCGAAATTCAACATTATTGTCACGAAAATAATATATTAAATTATAATCGCTGAAATTCGCACAAGCTCGTCGTCGTCACATTATATTGTCAGGACGCATAATTATACATAAATAATTACGGTGTACTCGAAACGCGAATAATATACCTATAGAGTTATGTAATATTGTGTGTAGGTACCTTTACGTACGGAATAGGTACACTACCCACAACCGACATTGATGCTAACCGAATTATGACTGACCATCACTATATCGTATATTATAATATTGTAATATAGTCATCGATATTATAGTAATATATTACGCGGTTTTCGTACTGTGTAATAATAATTGCGTTCGGATTATAATTAATAATATTATTATAGTAGGTACCTATAAATTATAATATATACACGACGTGCACTGTTATAAACGCCTCTTATCTCCGGAGACCGCCCGACGGTTGGACCTCGAGAATCGCGGCGATAAGGCTGCCTCATGCATCCGTGTTCTTATAATATATTATACGTATAGGTCCGTGTAATTCGCGAAATCGCCATGTCGTGTTGTATACTCGTATCATGGTAAAAGATAAAATATTAATATAATACCCAGGGTTGGGTGAGTTACTCAATTTATATTGTAACTAGTAACTATAAGTTACCTAATCTAAAACTTAGTAGCTATAGATAGGTGTAGTTACAAGTTACTACTTACTAGAACTAGACACCTTTATATATTTTATATTTTGTGTCTGTATGACTAGATACAAGTTACGTTTAAAGTTAAAAGTTACATTGGTGATTGTATAAGTAATTATATTGACCGGCTTCAGGCTAGGTAAAATAATGGTCGTTATGTTCGGAAAAAAAAATGTACCAACTATAATCGTATAACCACTGAATACCCCCCAGACAGATTAATTGTGAAAACCAAAATGGATAAATTAAACGTTTTTCATTTGGTTTTGCAGTCCCACTCTTGAATTATCAAAGCACAAAAAGCACAATGTAACCTTTAATTTTAATTATTGTAACTTTTTTATAAATTTACAGGAAAATGTGTAATTAATTATACGATTTACAAATGTGGACCGATTCAATGGCAGAGATCCGGAAAGCAGAGCATCTTGCTTGCTGCCTGGTCCAACAGGTGGAGTCGCGGCAACAACGTACCTAGTATATTGTTCCTCCGCGGTCGGTTATACAAGAAAAAAAATTACAAAAGTAACGGAGTTACATAACTTAGTTACATGTAACTATGATATTATGCCTGTATGATTATACCTATATAATATATATATATATAGTACTTACAGGACGATCGCAACGTCACATTTTTAATATCACGCTTAGGCTTCTAATTCAGGGATCGGCAAGCATAGGTGTAATCTGTGGGGGGAAACTCCTCCCACAGATATTTAACTGAGTGAGCAATAGTGTAATTTTACCTTATCAATTTTTAGTTTTACAACAAAATACTTATACTTACTCGAAATCACGATGTATCACTTTATAAAGCATTATCGCCTCCGTTCATGCGTAGTCATAATACAATACACTGAAAAACTTAGAATTATACGTTAAGAAAAATTTTTAAGGGGGTTCTTCTTTATTTTTAAATTTTAAAATATATTTTATTATTATTTGTTGAGGGAACTTTTAGTAATATAATATATACACAGTGGCGTGTCGAAGGTATTATTTTGGAGCAATTGCTCCTTCAAAATTTTGTTGATGGGTGGGTGGGTGGTCCCCCTGCCACAAAATACCTAGCTACCTAGGTGACTAGATATATATCGTAGAAATATCATATCCAATTATACAAATCGTAACAAATGTACGCATATTTTGTACATTTTTAATTTAAACTATTTTGCTGAATTGGAAATGCCGTTATAAACTTCAAGGGGGTGGGTGGGTGGTACCTTGTATACATTTCTGCTCCTCAACAAAAATGAGTTCAACTGGTATATATATTTATTTTTTCTTCTATCTCATATTCTTATATTGTTCCTAAAGGAATAGATAGTATATAACGTATAAAAAATAATAAAAAAAAATAATATAATAATAATATATTATTTTATATAATTGGAAGTCATTATAGATACCCACCTACAAAAAAACAATTTTGTAACAATTATAGGTAGTTACCTATTTATAAGTTATAGATTTTAATATTTTATTATACTATATTATAATAAAATGTAATTATTAAAATATATACTCAAGATCTTGAAAATGTCAATTGCCAACCTTTTCGACAATTTGATTTTTCTTTGGTGGCCTGATGGTGTGTGTGTGTCATAATATAATGACGTACTTACTTTTATTTTCAAGTGATGTACTGTACTGAACTGCTCAGTATTACAACACGGTAGGTAGGTCGTAGGTATATGAAGAAATCCGGTTCAATTACTACGGTTATTAAATCTCTGTACTCTATGGTAGTCCATATCAAATGGCGTATCAAATTTGTAATAATATATAATATATATTCTAATCTAATACATATCAAAAGTCAAGGTACGGGAAAATGAGATAAGGAAAAAATTATATTTTAATTAAAATAAAATACAATGTACGAAATAAATTTTAGTCAAATCAATTATAAGTACGAAGTACCTATACTTAGGCACATATTCTTATCATGAAATACAATTGTCAATACTTTTTTTTCAATTAAAACAACATATTTATTTGTGATTTTCTTATATAGATATTACATTTTTTTTCTGTGAGCAGGTTTATTTTAGCTCCTATAACTTATCTTTTCCATTTATTATTTTATAGTAAACTGGAGATATATAAGAAGTTACCCCCTATAACGTTAGCCATAAATTAATTTTTCATATGATATTATTGTTTATAGAAATTAGGAATTACCATATTACATAGTGTACCAACATTATAATACCATTAAAACTGAACCCAATTAGTATGATAATATACCTAAGTACCAATCTATAAAGTTTTGTTTATTATGAAAAATTAACAAACAACTATAATAGGCTTTTTTTTCCATATAATACTCCCGAACATATAGGTATTATATATATATTATAAATTATGAAATAATGATGTTTGCATTATACAGTCGATTTATATTTTATAATAACAATACAATTTGATAATATTATGAAATGAGCATCGCCTTATGAGTTATGACATATTTTTACTTCGCACAATAAGATTATACATAATATATTTAATATTTATATATAATATATAATATATAATAAAGAGTCGATCAATTAATTATTTATATATTAATTAAATGCCTAACAATCAAACTAATTTACAATTTCAAACTGAATCATTGATGCTCACCAAGTTCACGAGTCATTTGGAACCAGCTATAATGCGTAAAATATTGGATTATTTTGTTCTTTGTTCAAATCGAATAAAATTCATTCATTCAGAAAAACATCTAAAACTTAAATTATTTATTTATTCGTACCATATCCATAAAAATATTCACGCCGACCGGTTCTCGATAGGAACTACACAAATTAAAAATGCAAATACATAAATATAAATAAGTACAAATCAGTCAGTATGGTATAAAATATGAAAAAAGTATCGTATATATTAATAAATAATAATTTATGCACAAAACATTTAAATATAAACCTATATAATCATCAAGAACAAAAAACATATAATCTAATCAGATAAAAAAAATCAAAATTTCGTAAAAAGTATAATTTTATACTTTTGAAATTTTGAAATTTTGAAATATAAATATATTATGATTGTATCATTTGATCATAAAATACCTTTTATGCAAACTAATAACCGCAGTGATTATATAATATTAGTCGACCAAAAATGTAGTTTATAAGCATATATATACAGATTTTGTATTAATCAAAATGCTTAATATCACAAATTAGTTATTCACAGGCACGGAATCAGGAGTAACGTACAGATATACAGTGGATTTTGGGTGATTAAACTCACCCCCCTCACCACCATCATCAAAACCTTGAAATGTTGATTAAAAACATTTATGATCATTCATTATAACTTTTAAACACGGCTGACTACTCTGTTGTCTAAACTGAGTAGACAACCGTGCTTTTAAATTATGATTCATATTTATTATGTCGTTGCAAACCCTTACACTGAAATGTTGTTTTCTGTATTCCTGCGATTACTATTCGCACTGTTACCGGGATCCATACGCTTCAACGTTACATTTAAGGCGCCCGGTGCCAATGTGATTTTGACCTCAAAAACACGGTTAACGGGAATAATGATCCTGCCCTGTAGAATTAACCAAATTTGATAATTTTTTTTTTTATTAATAGAGGAGAATATTCTACAGCCCGCATCGAACTCTTTTTTTTCGATATTTTCATCTCAAACTTAATTGTAAGTCTTTAAAAAAAAGACAATTTTTAGCTTTTTTTATAAATTATTTTATACTATTATTTAAAATAAAATACAAAATCAGAGATCGATGCGGGCTGTAGGAAGTCTTCTTCTTTCAGATAAAAAAATACTGATCAAAATCCGACAATTCTATAAAGCTTGAGAGTTATTCCCGTAAAGCTATTTTTTTCGATAAAATACACCCTATCAACCACCCCTAAAATAGTTATCGGGTAGTAGATTCGTGGGAAAAGTCTTATAATTGAGGTAGCAACTAAAATATAAAATTTTAATTTTCAAATTTTATAGAATTGTGGAAAATTTGAAAAACTGGCACCGGGACCCTTAAGGTAAAAATATTTGAAATTTGAAATATTTTTCAATTGCGATTTAATACATTACGATGGATTTTTAAACACGAATACCTACCTAGTACCTATTTAAATTTAATTTAAACATTCAAGGTGTATTCAAATATATTATAAAATAGTGGTCCAAAATGAAAGTTTGGCGCGTCAAAATTAATAAAAAAAAAGTTGTCTTATAAATATTTTTCTAATGATGAACTGGCTGTCTACAAAATACTGATCACAAAAATAACTTTTTGTATTACCCATATCAAAATAACTGCAGATAAGAAATGCATTATCGCGAATAAACATGTGAACGTTGTTCATTTATCGAGTAAACGCCGAAAAGAAAGTACCTATTATATTTTTCATAAATTGTTGTGTAATTTTTTTTGTTATATTTTGAAAAATTAATATGGACATGGAAATTGAAGGTAAGTTGTTCAAGTTTGAAAATTGCTACTGTTTTATTTATTTAATTGTATTGCAGTATTAAAATTATTGAATAATTGATGATTTCGTGAATTTAAAGAGCTCTGAATTGAAATTGCCCAATTTTGCTTTTTAATAAACTATTGTAGATTATAGTATAAGTTCTCAGCTTTCTAATCATGTATAATTTATCTGCCTTTAGCTGCCTTTGCAATTCTAGAAATTTTATTACCATAGAAAATATACTATTTCAAGGTATCTACCTTGAAAATTAAAATATTAAGTATTACATTAAAATTGTATGTTCAACAAGTTAATATAAACGTGTGTGTATGTGTGTTTAAGAATAAAGATAGCTTTAATTATATAAATAATACATTTCTGAACTTAAATTCTACAAATTGAATACAATATATTATTTCAGACAATATCTGTGAAAAAAAATTGACGTTTAAGACACTGTTTTTGCAATTAAGAAATAATGGACCTTTGTCACCTCAAAACATTGATTCTAGAAATTATTTATTGGATTTTATCATACAAAATTACGGTTCTAAAAATTGTGATACAAGTTATATAAAAAAAATAGAAACAGAAATCTTGAATTTTTCGCGTTCTCTAACAAAAAAATGGTCAGGTTGTAATCGAACTTTGAACATATTTATGAATAAATATAAAGATTGGTTAGAAACAGAATTTAAATTCCCTGATATAAAAAATGATCAAACTTTAAAAACTGTAGGAAGGCCATAAAAAGAGTTTTCTGACTTAAAAAATAGAACGAAGAGTAAAAGAGTTAAAGCCATCGTTGATGGCCTAACTACACAGGAATTAATTTTTGCAACTCAAACAAAATTATATAAAGCTGGAAAACGAGATTGTGCAGAATTATTAAAAGAGGCAACTATAACTCCAACCAAAGCTTCTAAAATAAAAACAAATATTAAAAACCATAATAAACCAATACCATATTCTGATGATGAAGCGCGTTGTTGTTTAATTGATAAACGACTTACGAAAAATCAATATATTGGATTGCGATTGGAAGCAAAACAGCGTAATGCTAATATATATCCATCATATAATAGTATTCTTCAAGCCAAACAAAGATGCTATCCAGATAAATGTTTCGTATCAGAAAGTGCTTCTAATATACCTTTGCAAAATTTACTTGATCATACTGTTCAACGAATATTTCAAATACCTACTATTCAAATTATTTCACAATCTTATAATTATGAAATGATTTATAAGTGGGGTTGTGATGGCAGTGGGGGCCATTCAAGGTATAAGCAAATTTTTAAAACGCAACCTGATAAAACAGATGCAGATATAGTTATGGCATCTTTAGTTCAGCTTCAATTAAGATGTAAAAGAAATGAAAGCTACTTTACTATCTGGGAAAATCCTCGATATTCCTCAACAAGATTCTGTAGACCAATTATGTTTGAGTATATAAAAGAGACTAAAGAAAGTACGAGACGATTAGTTAATCATATTGAAAATCAAATAAAAACATTAATTCCTACCACAATTACTATCAATAATTCAGCCGAAATACAAATAGAACATACTCTAATATTTTCAATGATCGATGGCAAGGTAATATTTTTATACGAATACATAAATATAATTATTGATAATTTATAAAAAAAAATGTATTTATTGTTTAAAGTGTTATTTTTTTTAGATTTGCAACTCAATAACCGAAACCTCTAGTCAGAAATGTTATATATGTAAATGTAGTCCAAAAGAAATGAACAAAATCGATAGTTTAATAAATTATAAAGCTGATTGTGAAACATACAGATTTGGTCTATCGGTGCTTCATGCTCATATTCGATTGTTTGAATGTTTATTACATATATCATATCGTTTAGATATTAAAACGTGGAAGGTAAATATTATTCTATACATAAGCATAATATACAAATGTATAAATTAATTAATACAGATTATAATTAAGGTAAGATCGTTGGAACACAAAGAAATATTTATCATATAGTTCAATGGTGCATGCAAGTCCGTGTGAGAGCCCTCTGTACCGCTACAATTGACCTGCATGGACACCACACACACTAATAATCATTTACGACTAACGCATAGATCTCAGGTGGCGACAACGAGATTAGAAATTGCCTAAATGATTCTCCTTAAATCAATGCGATGGCGAGGCCCCTTTACATATTTATTTCTTTACCGAAGAAATATTCCATTTTCAAAAATAGTAATTATTACAATTGTTACAAATTTAGAGAAATAATACAAATGTTCAGTAATAATTCAATTTTAATACCATTCATTACAGTGACCCACTGTACACCAGAGCAACATTCACTTACCGGCTTTTTTGTATTCAAACTTCATAGAAACACCGCCTGTGGTAGTGTGGCAGATCCCTGCGGCAGCATTTTCAATTTGTTCATCCACTTGCCATGGGGTGCAGTTATACATCGCACCGTCAGTACAATTAGGTCACAACTCGAAATATATGATTTTTGTGTTTATGGCGTCAATGAATTCGTAATTTTTTTCTCATTTTTTGGTAGTGGCGCCATCTACCTCGTTATATTAATAAAAATAATATTTTCTGAAAATCTTTATTGCATTGAATGTAATGTTAAATTTGTGTGTACTACGAAATTTTAAAGTGTGTACCAATAATAATGTTTTTTTTTTTTATATTATTATTTATTACTACCTATTAATTTTGTATAATATCTTTAATTATGGTTGTAATGTTGTATCTATTCATAGATATTCATTAGGTTTTCATTTCATCTATTCAAACTTAAATTATCACTTAGCTAGGTTACTAATCAAAAGTTTAGAGTTAAATATTGGACATTGGAAATAAAATATTTAAAACCGAGTCCTACACAAACCTATAGATAAACTTCTTCTCTTCAATTTGTATAATAGATGTTCTTACAGTTATGTCACTCAGAAAGCTATATTATTTGAAATACGAAACTAAGTTTATGTGTTTCACTAAATTCACATTTGTAGGTAATTACTAATAAAATGCTGCATTGCTGACATGTACGTACCTATTACGGGTGCGATTCTGAAAATCGCTCTTTCACAGTTACACGTCATGTATAGCTGAACATATCTTAACTTACTTTAATTGTCGTTTGTATACCTCAAATTGGTCTATGTTGAAACAATCGACTTTAATATTCATTATTCATTATAAAGTTTTTAGTTTAAAACAAATAAATGTCTTAAAATAATAAAATAAGGTAGATTGGTACCTTCTCGATATGAAAAAAATATGTGTTTAAAATGAATGATTTATTGGAATCACAAAAACAGTTACTTACATAAACTAATATTGTAGTATTGGTTTATACTTGCTTGATAAAGAAAATCAATTTTTCAAAAGGCTCTTTATTATCTGTGTACATCACTGGATATAAACGTTTAATTAAAATATAGCGTGTACCTTGTACGAAAATGTTAGGGCCTGATAGTGTCAGAACAATGACGCTTTTGCAACTTAAATAAATCAAATTTTCAGAACTTCATATTGAGATAATAACAAACGTCATAACAACAATAATATTAAAATATTATTATTATTATTATTATTATTACTACATTTTATTACACTAATTTTTACTTTAGTCATACTCTATTACTCTAATTTATAGTATTTAAATTGTATATTTTTGTATTATTATAATAACTATAATGACGTCTCGTGGTAAAGTTAAAAACTTTTAAGTTTGTGTAGTTAATACAAAAATATTAATTGAAACCCCTAAAAGAATAATAAAATAAGGAAACTAAGAAATTTTATTTTATTTTTTATTTTAATATGAAAAGTGATATTATTTTGTAACAATTATAATTTAGTATACAAATTTTTATAATTCAATGTTAATATTGTTAAAAATCATCAAACATTCAAGAGACTGAAGTTGTTTATTTTTTAAACTAATTATTATATAGGTAATGCTATTATATTATTTTGCAGTTTAAGTTTTTTTTAGATCAACATCAACGTATTTAATAATATTATTGTATTAATTAAATCATAATTTTAATACTACATACGTTTTGTTTACCCACGGCTAAAATAATATTAAAATCAATTTAAAATGTAGTGCAAATCACACAAAAGAAAAGATATTTACAAGAATAAAAATCACTTGAAAATAATCACGACAAAATTATAAATATGTATCTACACTAAACGTTTATTTTCGTTTGATGAATAAATTGTCATTTTATTCTAAACTTTCATATTTCAGATTTCCTGAACATTTGATTTTTTTGAGTTATGGCCTTATTGTACTGATAGTGCGACATCACACTCATGAGTTTTGAATAAATTGGTTTTGTACTTTCCTAACGAGTCAATGAAATAATGGAAATAATTTTTTTTTAATGTAGGTACATTTTAGTATTTCACTAAAGTTTATTTTCGAACCGAACTTATTTTATAGATAATAGATGTACCTCATATGTATTTTTTCTATGTAAGTACTAACTGCGTAATTACTACATCATTAATTTCATAAAAACTTTAATCCACTTTTTCCTACATACAGCATCATATAAAGGTTATATCATTTACAAAAAACTGACAGAATCAATAAACAAAAAAATGTAAAAATCCAAATCCAACACGTCCCCACACATTGCCATCCAATTCACCCTCGACCGGTCAATCATACGCCAGCATAACAGCCGCTCAACCAACATCTAGTACTCCAGATTCAACATCAAAAATGCTGAACGAATTCAAAACATTATTAAACCCTTTAATCTCTCTACTAACCGTAATTTTAAACAAAATCACAACAAAATTCCATTTCCAATATTAAATTTTTTATCTACAAACCTCATTAAAATTATCTGTATTTAATTCCTCTGCTATATTGTATTGTATTATACAATTTGTATAATCTCGATTGATATTAAAATTTGTTGTTATAAAACTTGTCGGACAGTCGGAGCATTAATTTGCTGATACATTTTAAATATAAAAAATAAAATGAAAAAAAGATTTTTGTATCGGTGCATATTAACCTAACTTAACTGAGTTAAAAAAATCATTAACTTGCCCAGCCTTGCATTGTCCAAGTTCAATAGATAGTTATCTCAATATAATATAATAAGTAATATAATATAATATGAATCCATAGAGTCATGTGACTCTACAGACTGTTGTTTTATGTCCAATCCCATACTTCTGTAACCACCACGCTATTTCTTTGTTTACAAGCTCTAAGCCATTATCTGTTCGTACTACTTTGACCTTAAAACCTGTATCAGTTTTTATTTTATGTATTACTATTTCTATCAAATTCTTTACTTCGCTTTTACTTTTATAAAATATACTATTCTGTTTTTAAAATTTCTCAAGGCTATAATTAACTCAAAAATATATTTATAATGTTACCATACATGGAAAATTCTAATATAAATATTTGGTGAAAATTGCATAATATATCGATACGGTTATTAGATTTGAGTTAAACGAATTGGTATTTAGATTCTTAGCAAGTTGACTGCCCGAGTATTTTTATAGAGTTGTTCTCACACGCCTTAAGTACCAATACTGGAAACCATTGGTATCATCAGGTACGCCTTTGTATTTTTAGACAGATTACACCATAAGCCTTTTTTTTCTTCATATTTCTAATAATTTAGATTCTTATAGATAAGCTTATTGATATAATTGAATACCTAATATTCTTTTATTGAAGTGGAAGGACAAGAGAGATGTATTAATATTTTCAACCAAACACAACGATACCATCATAGAAACTACTTACAGATATGGTAATAAAATAGTTAATCCAAAAGTTGTATTCGACTATAATAAAGGCAAAGGATTTGTGGATATTTCGGACTTAAGTGGAATTATTTCATATCATTCACCACTTAGACGATCAATGAAGTGGTATAGCAAAGTAACA
>NC_042495.1:90551463-90577244 GCF_005508785.2 Acyrthosiphon pisum
AATTGGTCCTTTTGATCTCCATACATGTCCAGCTCAGCCTATTCGGGCGCTTTTCAAGATCCCAACAATATTGGGTTCGTTATATAATTCTTCTAAATTTTTATTGCTTCGTGATTCATATTCTCCTTCATTGTTTTTCTTTGGGCCAAATATCTTCTTCAAGATCTTTCTCTCAAACACTTCTAACTTTTTTTCATCTGACTTTGTCGTCGCCCAAGTACTGCTTGCATACAGAACTACTGGCCTGACTAGAACTTTATATAATGTTACTTTGGAATTTCTTGATAATAGTTTTGACCTGAACAACGGTAATAGTCCATAGTAACACCTGTTCGCTGCGATGAGCCGTTTTTTCACTTCTTCATGGCTATTAGCATCTTCATTAATATCTACCCCTAGGTATTTAAAATTTCTTACCCTTTCAAACGTGTACTCATCTACTTTCAAGGAGTCTGATCTATGATTGTGTCTAGATACTATCATGTATTTTGTCTTTGTTTCATTTATTTTTAATCCAATTTTTTCCCCTCCTTTAGTAATATATCTGTTGTGATATTTTTGACTAGGTATTTAATTAATTTTGATATTGTAGGTATTATGATTCTAAATGTATAATATGGATATTTTTGCTTACTTTTATATATGTATAAAAGTATTATTTAAGATTCTGATCAGAGCAGATTTTACAACGATGTGTGTTTTTCTTTGTGTCTGACCGTACTTTTTGGAGCAGTAAAAATTCTTTAATCTTCAACTTATATAATATTAAAATATTAAAATATAATATCTTTCAGATCATATACATGGCCAGAAACGCAAAAGACACTTGCCTTTCATATTTCCACCATTTAACCTTGCTTGGTGTATATAAAGGAAATTTTGATGAATTCTGTAACCTGTTTGCCTCCGAGTCCAGTAAGTAAATTTGTAATACAAAATAAATTAAAAGTTACATACAATTTAAGAACGACAATGAAGTTTGTTGCAGTCCATTTTTTGACCATATTCTTGGCTACTGGGATCGAAGGGATGATTCGCAAATACTCTTCTTGAAGTATGAATACGTGAAACAGGTAGATACCGCATTGATCAATGCACGTTATTATGATCTTCTTATACATATATAATATACCTTTTTAATAACATCTTATTTTTTTAGGATAGGACCTACGGTCAGTAATTCGACGAACGGCTCAATTTTTAGACAAAGATATGTCTGACGATCAGCTATTGGTTTTGGAAAACCATTGAAGTTTTGAAAGCATGAAGAAGAATAGAGCTGTCAATCACGAACCATTTTATAACCAATATTCCAATCAGTGAAGGGAATTTTATAAGAAGTGGTGGTGTTGGAGAGGGTAAAGCAAAAATGACACCAGAGTTTATGAAAATGTTTGATGAATGAGAAGAAAAGTGTTTAGGAAAAAGTGCATTAAAGTTTTTATGGAATTAATTTTGTAGTAATTTCTAGTTTGACTATGCATTATACGTATGTAATAACTTAAAAATACGAAAAATACATAAATACGACTCTTGTCGATAATTATATTTAATTCAGATGTTGAAATAGTGTAATTAAGCTATTACCTTCCTCCAGGTGTTCAGAGGGCTCTCGAGATCGTGTATTCGAGAATTAGATCAAATACAACGGACAATATAATTTATGTAAAAAGCACTTATAAATTAATATTGCAATCAATATAAAATATTATATTAAATGCCTTACCTGATTCGCAGTTGTTCGTGAATTATGTTGTAAGAGTCTTAGGTTTTAGGTGACACAAAGTAATACTTCAAATATACAAAACGAAATAAAAAATGCACTGATTTTGGCTTAACATAAGAAGTCCAGTTGTCGCTCGTTGAAATCGGTATTGATATTTTGAGAGGTTGTTACTCGGTAGTCGGTGGCTGGTGCTCATGCACTGATTTAAGGGACGACACGAATATGTCTACCAGAGGTGGTTTTTATCAAAGGTTTTTTTGTACTTCTCGGACCTAGATTTCTCTTCGGTGGCAAAGACCTTTTTTTACCATTTATTTTCTCTGGCGACATATAAGGATTCCGCACGCCCTGTACTCCACGGAGCGCCAGTACGTGCCGATTTCTTAATTCGTGATCGTATAATAGAGATCGTACCTATTTTGTCGATGACAATGATTTTATTGGGAATGTTCGATTTCTACAAGTGACAGTCTGGCCGTTATTTATTACTGTGTAAGATTTTAGTTTATAATTATAATGGTGTGTGAGCATATCATTACCTACACGTACCTATATACGCTAATATTTAACTATTATTATGTATTATCACTATTACAGTATTACGCAAAGGGGAGCAAAATATTAGTTTTAAATCGTTATTTTCTGTATAACGTAATAATCGTTATAAAATATGATACTCATTACCCGTATACTCAGTGCCGTAGGGGCGAGAAGGGCACGTACTCACGCACTTGAAAAATCTTAAGTTGTATTTAAATACAAAGATTTACATATTTTTATTCTTTTATTGGGTTAGGGCTGTTGAAAGGAAATCATTTTTAAGGGGTCGTATTTAGACAATAGGTACTCCATATCCACCGTGAGTTATGACTTATGTGTGACTATGTGTGACCTGTGTAGTGACTGATCATTATTGTGCGTGAGTTCCCCGACTGATTTATGTAATTAAAGATAAACTATGACCATGATTTTTGGGAAATCAGTTACATACGCGCAGTTATACGTAACTAAACTTTGCAATTAAAAAAATTTCAACTCGAGAGTTCCAAAAGTGGAAGAAAAATTCACCCTGTACCAAAAGCCGGGATTTTAATTTAGAAAACATATTTGAATTCCTTATTCTATTTTCTAGGTCATGTAGGAAATTGATTTTCGGTTTTTTGTATTGTTTAGTTAGTATAGTACCAAATTAATTATATTATATATGTATATTTTTTTTCAATCGCCTTTATTTTAATGTTACTAAAAAAAAAAAAAATAGAAAATCCAATTCCTACATAACCTAGAAAAAAGAATAAGGAATTCAAATATATTTTAAAAATTAAAATCATACTTTTGGTGTTGCGTGAATATTTCTTCCACTTATTGGTATAAATGCACGAAAAAAATGACGAAAAAACCTGCTTATAACTTTAGATGCTTATAAAAAAATAGTGAATATTTTTAATATTGTTCAAATGCCATTGTAACAATATATTTGGAGCTTGGTATTAAAATGTCAAGCTTTTTTATCCAATAAATAAAATTTCAATGACATTTATAGAAAAAAAAAAACTAAAAAATAACGGAAACTGAAAATATCCGTAAACGCTCAAAGCAAGTCAAAATATTATGAAAGATTTATAGTGTATAAAAATTGTTAATATAAATATTCAGTGAAGATGTCATGTATCTACAGTCATTTGTATTAGAGTTGCACAAAAAACCAAAATCCAAAAACCTAATTCGGCGTAATCAATGTAAACAATTTAAAAAAGCCAAGAAAGCCGAGAAGTAGCGATATCAGTGTGAGAACCTTAACCGTAAGCCTAACCTAACCTTGTTAATTGGTTTATATAATTAATATACACAGCACTGTGTTTGAGTTTGACCTGGCGCCAGTGGCGCGTTGACCATGATTTTGAAGTGCTGTTGCCTGATAATTTTAAATAGGTGGGTCAGTGGGTGGGTGATTACACTGTATTTAGTGTGAAATTGAAGTACAAAACTAACTTCATAGTTCATAAGTTAATAAAAATAATAATTTCAATAATAAGTATTATATTAAGTAGTCAAGGGATGGTAGGTCATTCATAAAATGAATCAACTGATAAGATATTTCACTTCACCACGCAACTGCGTGCCGTGCACTCAGTTATATTTATATTTCTTTTTTAATATAATAAATACTGGCAGGTCTCACGGAATTTTTAATTAACTCTGTTTGACGTTGGTATTTTTGATAATTATAGTCAATTTTTATCACACCACGGTAAACGTTCTGACATTGTGCACTATAATAATATCATAACGTAATGGTACCCCAGAGACAGGGACGTCCGCCGAGGGTGCAATTCATCAACTGCAGCGTATACGTGATAACAATGACTACAATACGTAGGTATAGTATAATAATAGTTGACTCGACACACATAATAGCGATGGTGATAAAATTTCTTTATAATAGTTATTATACTACCTATTACGTGCTTAGACCGGAAAGGCTTAGGGGCGGTGCCGCGGTGGGGAGATAGCGTGCCGGTCGACATAATATTAAAGGCGCAGACCACGACCACAATCCGATGGAGTTGGCCGTGACGAACGAAACCACTTCGTCGTCGCCCGCGACGCCGGTGCTTCCGGTTTTTTGGGTTAACTTGTTCACGTACGCGTTCTACATATTCGGCATATTCGGCAACCTGTTGTCGCTGTTTATACTGCACCGGGCCCGGTCGAGCGCCAACAAGAGGCACGTGTTCATGTTGCATTGCCTGCTCACCAACGATTGCTTCCTGTTGGTCGGCCATCTAGTACTGACGTTCGTGCACAACACGTGGATAAATAACAACAACAACTTGTGGATGTGTCGGAGTTGCGTCCTGTTTCGGTTCTTCGTGTGGGGCGCCGTGTGCGCGGCCATCGTGATGGCCGTCGATCGCTGGTTGGCGCTCACCAAACCTTTTTTTTACCTAAAAGTGAGTAGATACCGCGGGTACCTGTAGAATTTCTTTTGCTCCACGTGTATACCGCCGCGTATACCCAGTATCTGATTAGGTCAGGCCAGGTTGTTTATGGTTATGCTTGGTGGGGCCCTACCACGGTAGCTCACTTCACCCGCCAAATTCACACGTGATACCCAAGTACCTACGAGTGTACGACTATAGTACCTATACGCACCGGCTCGTGTGTATATTTATATATGATGTGTGGATACGAGCTTGAAGGATTGGGATTGTTTGTGGACAAATGATCATATTTATATGTGGTTAAATTTCAGAAAGTTTAGATATTTCTGAAAAATGTTAAGTAAGAATTTCTGATAAATTAAATAATATCAATGAAACAATTTATAAACGAAAGCTAGATGCGTGTACATTTTTGATATAGAACTTACAAAATGGTCCCAAATTTAAATTATATCGTATTGACTTCCATGCAATGTGTAGTTTGTAAATGTGTATGGCTATATATGTATACCTACTAAAATGTATTTTAATATTTTATTGAAATTTCCTATTAATATCTTTTTATTGATATCGATGAATATTGGTAATGACCCTGTGGAGTGAATATGTGCTGTATGAACTGCAGTTCATGATGCATCATGGAAAAAACACATATTATAACATTTTCGTTTCAGTACCAATTTGCTAAATCACGTTTCTACTTTCTACCTCTTACAATAATAATTTAAAGTTTAAAGAATGGTTCAAAGTACTATAATATTGTTATGTATGATAAGTGGAAACACTTTTAGGGTTTAAGCTATACTTATGACTCAAATGAGATACATAAACGAGACGTTGTCTTAAAAAAGAAAAAGTATTACTTTAATTAAGGTTGGTCAAAACCTATTTCAAGCATTGCTCTTAGTATAAGATTTTAATTTTTTGAAATAGTAATTTAATTCTAGTTTAGTATAAGTGAATCTATCAATATTTTATTTAAGAGGCCTGCACGTGACCTGCTTTTTTGCTCAAAAACATGCCTTACAGGAAAAACTCTCACGCCTCGTAGACTAATCCGATTTTGATAATATATTTTTTTTTAAAGAGAAATACTTTTTGGAGAGCGAATGGGCCTTGGATTTTTATAAGTCATAAAATTTGATTTTGAATATGACCAATTATCATACGCTTTTGTTATTTTTGTCTTAAGCAGCGAAATTAAAAATCAAAGTCCAATGTGCGTAGTAAAAAATTATCCTCTTTCTAACGAAAAAAATTAATAAAATCAGACCACTCTACGATGCGTGAACATTTTACCTGTAAAGCGTATTTTGAGCAAAAAATCACGCATTTTATTTTTGATTGACAGTGCCGTTGATATGTCCCACTAATCATCATTGACGACTAACACATGGGCGGCGCAGCGAAAGTAGTTATTGCCTAATTATTTCTCCTTGTTAAAGACACGCGATTAAACAATAACCAAAATTTGATGTTATACAGTCTGTAGGTACCTATGTAACAGGAAGACCTATCAGACGAAGTAACTTTGGTTCTTATCAATATTTTCAATTTTTTTTATAATGTCATTCACTATCGTCAGTTTCTAATGTAAATCTTTCAAAATTATTTATATAAAGATAATTTTGTAAATAGAGCTTTTTCCGTAAATAAAGAAATAATAATAATATATTAGTTTTATAAACAATAGAAGGTAAACGAAGTGGTGATTTAAAAACAGAGAGGAAGTATTTAAAGAATACATTAACGAAATCATAAGGGCTGGTTGCTGATTCATCAAGGTGATTAACTGAAGAAGGGGCTGCAGGCTGGGAGGTTTATTCTCTAATTCTCTCACAAATTTCCAAAAATGTGACAAATTAGATAATAGTGAACATTCGATACCTTTTATGTAGGCATAACCTAAACTCTAGTTTGAATTGGTGTTTGCATTAATATCGCAGATCTGAGAATAGTAGATAGTTTGCAGAGACAAGGTTAGATTTATTAATTATTTACATAATATCGATGTAGTATAATACCAAGACGAAGACGTATACAGTTATTATAGGAAACTGAAATTAATATTTTTTTTAATTGGTTTAATCAAATTATAATATTTATGTATATGTATATATATGATATATTATTAATATATATTTAGGACTCCTTAAACAACTATAATAATTTAAGGAATTACCGATGAAAACGACCAATAATTATATATACTTTGTACACATTATACCTACCTTATGTACCTACCTACATGCGCGAATAACCAACGTACCTACGTACCAATTTATTTTTTGAAATTATACTACCTATTTCATTTTCATTGTATAATAAACTCATCTAAATTAATATTGATTATGAAATCCTTAATATGTGATTCCAGCATATTAACTTTCGTCTAATGAAACGAACGATAGTCATACTTTGGTTTGAAGTACTGTGTTTGGTGTGCGCACCATTCTTTGGATTCGGTCTTTACTGGGATGAGACTCAGTGTAAGGATTTTCAAGATGCCGAGAAGCCTCTGGACGTGTTATACTTTTACTTATACTTTGGTCACGGTAAGTAACCTTATAGTAAATTAAGCAAACTTAAAGTATAATAATTTATTGCGCTAAAACGTTATTCTAGAAGAATGATTAGTGTTGTTACTTATTACATTTTGCTTTGAACACATTATGCTATATAGGTACCTATTATAAATAACCAATAGATGTTGATAAAATATAAATGTGCCGATTTTGTTTTTACGATAGGTGTTATTCTTACCATTGCAATGGTTTACACGAACTTAGCCGTTATGAAAGCTCTGTGCGTGAAAGACAGTCATATTCAGAACAACCACAACGAGTTAATAAGACATATTCACCACCAAGGATCGTCGATGACTCACAACTGGCTCACCGAAGAAGAACGATCGTTTGGGTGGTTCGTGTTGTTAGTGTGCGTCGGGTTTGTCACATTATGGGTCCCGCAAATGGTAAATGCGATAATTTTATATTATACATTTATGCTTCTACTGAGTATTAATCTGAACATTGAGCATAATAATATTATTACCGATAAATTATATATTAAAAATATAATATAATAATATCAATGATGAAATATTTATAAATATGTAAGTACCTATATTATACATTTGTAATATATGTATTATTGTATTATATATTAAGTATTTATAATTAATGAATGATAATCAAGCGTGAAAAACTTATATTTGATTTTTTTGATCAGTGAGTCGACCATCATATTATATGCTGACCCTTGCACATAATATGTAATTATACCTGTTGGATTTCAATAACATATTTTATAGGTTGTATTTTTTATCGTACTCGTGACCTGCTAGAGCAAAACTTATTAATGGACAAGTGGTAGTTTTTTGTATATGTTTGCATATAAAAAACACAAAAATACAATATAAGTATTAAGAGAACTCTTAATATCCCCCGTTTACGCGTTAACATAAAAAACTAGAAGTATTAACGAGAAACTACAATTTAAATTAATTTTCATGTTTGTGGTTGTTGTTGTAATTGTGGACTTGATAAAAATATTATGGTAAATAATGACTGTCTATTTAAAATGAATACTAGTGTGTTACTGTGTTAGTGTCATATTTAATAAAACTAAATATAATTTTATCCAAAACTTGAAAACTGTGATTTTTAATGTTCAATTGATTGCTTACAACTTTGGAAAAATAATCATCAATAAAATGTAACAACATAATATTATACCATATAGCCTATAGCCTATTCAAATAGGTACAAAAATAATAAAATAACATAATATAAAATATGTCTGATTATTGATGAGTATGAATATAGGTACCTAAAAATAAGTCCCTATGAATATGTTAAATATTAAAATTAAGTTTTATTTTTACAATAAATATTATACTATATTTGTTTGACAAAGTTGTATGTAAAAAGTAATTGGGTATGTAATTTGGCAAACAAATATTTTGATTACACATAATATTAATAATATGAATTCAATAATAAAATTATGCAATGCCATTATCGTCTATAGATTTCATACTACATGCATTAAGATTTTTCAAAATTCCACCTATCTGTTTTAAGCACGTCCTTATTATATTATTTTAATTATTTATATTTTATATGTTCGTGTGCTCCCCGGCAGTTCGCAACACTGTTGACCAGGTTCATCGCGGATAAGTCAGCGATTAAGCAGATCAAAATGGCTGTGGGAGTGCTTCTGGCCATTCACTTCGTGCTCAACCCGTACTTGAACGTGCTCCACCACTGGAAGTTGGTAAAGTCCACCTGTTCGCGACCGAAGAACATCAACGCCAGCGGCGGTAGCGCGAACGGAAGTCGCAGCGTTTCCTTGAGAACGACGTACAAAGTATCTACGCCACAGATGCTATGATGGCGATATAGGTACAATGGATACAGTCCAGTGGTCGATCTAGAATTTTTTTTTAGGTGGGCTCATTGTCTTTTTCTTAGTTTTATGACACAAATATTTAAAAACGGCCCAATTTATTAATCTAGATGATAGGCCAGTTGGGGGGGGGGGATCTGGCCCCTCTTTAGTCCACCACTGCTGCAGTCTGCTGTTGCACGCGTGTGTTTGAACATACAATCATAAGATATTATAAAAGTACTATAAAGTATAAATTAACTAAATTAGTTAAAGTACTTATAATTAATTTGCATGTGTTAAGTTAAGTCCCACGTCGCTGGTATATCTGAGTATGTGGCCAACACCGGTCAGCGGCCACTGGAGACATTACACGCCCGTCATCTGGGCCTGGGTGGTATTATATTATATTGTGTACGATTGTTAGCCACCAACTCATACCTGCAGCTGTGCAGGATTGTTGGGAATTCTTTAATAATAAGTTGTTTTCAAAACTATAAAATTTGTTACTTTAAAATGTATTTTTGTATTAATACAAGTTATTGACTATGGTTATAATTTGTTTGAATATTTTAAATTTGTAACAACTGTAAAAATTACAATCTTTAAAAATTTAATATTTATCCTGTAAATAAAAAAATAAGTTAAAAAAAGCTGGACATGTGGGTATCATCGCTCTGCTGTACAGTAGTTGTCGAGTATGTAATTATTATTTGTGCGCTAAATTTGAGTTCAATGTTGAATGCGAAAAACGATTATGAGCCGAGACGAAAACTTGTTTTCAATACTCATAAGAAAATACAAAATAATAATTTATTGTTTTTGTTTAATTTTTTAAAATATAATGACATAATGTTCTTTAATGTAAAATAATTTTTAATTTTCATTTTGTCAACATTTTAACTTAAAATGCTTATAAAAAAAAATCTTGAACATGTATTTTTAATATTTTTAAATAGATATTGTAACAATTCTTGAGGAGCCTTGTATTACATTTTCTCAAGCTTTTTGACCTAACGAATAAAATGTAATTGAAATGTATAGAACAAAACTTAAAAATTGGAAAATAATAAATTTCCACAAACACCTCAAAATACATCAAAATATTTTGAAAATTTTATCAAGTACCTCTGGAAAATAAAAATTTGATGTAAATTTAACATAAAACACCTCCAAATTTTTATTTTTTTTGACGAATGCGTCGTAAAAAAAGGTGGGTAAGTGGATGTCGCTCTGCTGTACAGTAGATTACAAGTGGGTCACTGTATAATGGATGGTATTAAATTTGAATTCAATGATATAATATCATTGTATAAGAAAAACGATTCTGAGCGGAGACAGTAAGATTATTTTGAATTTTTCTTCCATCTTCAAAATCTGGGTTTATACAAATTATTATTAGAACATTAGTTATTCTAGGTATTTTAATATGTAATTTCGTCCAAATTTGAACTTAAAATGAGTATAAAAATAAACTGCTCATGTGTTTTTAAATTTTTTGGTAACAGAATAAACTACTTACGTGGAATCTTGTATTACATTTTCAAATCTTAGATTTAAAAAGAAAAATTTTTACGAATTCTTAACTAAACATAATTTGCTAATTTTCGTGATTTTTTCATATTTTGTCAATTTTTGAACTTTAAATGCTAATAAAAAAAAAACTGTGACTAAGGATTTTGAATATTTTTCAAATATCATTGTAACTATATATTAGGAGCCTTGTATTAAATTTTCGAGTATTTTTACTCAACAAATAAAGTTTTATTGACATTCATAGAAAAAATAAAACGAATAATATTGGAAACTGAAAACGTTCCTAAACAGTTCAAAACAAATCAAAATATTTTGAAAATTTTATCATGTATAGAAAATGGAAATATAAATAACCAGTGAAAATGTCATGTATCTACGGTCATTTGTTGTAAAGTTACACCAAAAACCAAAATCAATTTTCTCGAAAACAGGTTTTGCGTAAAAATTCCCGTTTTTCCTTAATGTTTTTCATGCCGCTTTTGAAAACTATTGGAAAAATTTTACTTTTGACTCCCCAAAGTACCAACCAGATTCACTTTCCTATCAGAAAAGATACTGTTGAAGAAAATCGAAGCACTTCTACTGTCCTAAAAAGTGATGACAGACACCAAAAAAAAAAAAAAACACATCATTGTAAAATCAATACATTCATCGTTTCACTCAGAATCTAAAAGTTCTATCATAAGTTAATATCAAACATTCTTATAAACATATCAATGATAGGAATTGGCGTACCATGTTAATATTTTATGTATTTTGAATTGTGAATCCATGAAAACACTAAGTTACGACGTAAGCATGCAATTCCTTAATTTCCAGTCGAGGTGAATTATTAACTATTGATAATTAATTTATTACATATTACATATAAATTATCAAATGTAATTGTATGTAATATTTCAAAATACTGTCTTCGGAAAGAGTAGAATTGGATGGTGCAAAATATAAAAGAAGCAAAAGCCAAACAGTTGAAATTAGAAGTTAAAACGAAATGAGTGGTAAGTACTTACATGAATAACTTATTAATTAGATATACTATTTAGCTACAATACAGTATGTCCCAGAAGTCTCGTATCACCCTTAGTATATCCGTGGAAAGTCAATATGATATTTAAATGCAGCTTTTTTTTTACAGTAATAAGTATGGAAATTCTCATTGAATAACCTGATATTCGATTTTTTAATTCAAACAAAAATTAAAAAATTATCATAAAAATTGTTTAGGCAAATAAGTTTTTATATGTCCAAGATAGCCATTTGGTTGATCGTATTTTTTAAAACAGTTCAAATAAAAAAAGGTGGGCAAGCGGATGTTGCTCTGCTGTACAGTAGGTTACAAGTGGGTCACTACTCACTGTAATATATGGTGTTAAATATGATTTCAATGATATCATATCATTGTACACGAAAAACGATTCTGAGCGTAGACGATTTGTCAGCGTATGATATTACTACAGTGTTTGTCGGTCTTTTGGAAAATAAACGAGTTCCTTTTTTAGTTCCAAATAAAATAAAAATTCTTATTTAATCTTTAATGTTTTTTTCTTTCATATGCATACTTCTTTAATTTTTAATTATAATAATATATAAGTACAAGTAGGTAGGTATATATTACAATTTTATTTTGAGATTTTCTTCAAAATAAAATTGTTAGCCAATGTGGTCGATTGTCTTAACGCCGATACTCGATAACGATCACTGATTCGCAATATACCTACATAATACACATTAAAAAAAATATATCTTAATTTCAATTATTTACATAATTATCTGTGTAAATAATTGGAACTAGAAAGAAATGAACAATTTTGTTATTTTTCCTTGAAAAAAAGAACTAGTTCATTTTCTCGTTCTTTTTTATAAAAAAGAATTCGTTCATCGTGCCGTTCTTTAAAAAGGAACCCGTTCCTTTTGGAACTCGTTCCTTCCAAACACTGTATTACTGTAGTCTGTAAGTATATTTGATGATATTATTGTGAACAAAGTATAATTTATATATAGGTAACCTATTTACGTGGAACCTTGTTTTAAATTTTCAATCCTTAGCTATAAAAGTTGAACATTTTATTCATTTTTAACTACAAAATAATTATTGAACTTTAAATTTGATACGTTTTGTCGAAATTCGAAATTCGAATTTCAAATGCTTATAAAAAAAAATAGTATCATAGGACATAGATATATAATAGTATACTTTATAAGTTTCAAGTACCCATGAATAATATTATACAATCACAACAAAATAACTAAAATAGTTATTCTAGGTTTTTTAATATGTAATTTCGTCCAAATTTGAATTTAAAATAACTATAAAAATAAACTGTGCTTATTTATTTTTTAGATTTTTTGGTAACAGAATCAACTACTTACGTGAAATCTCGTTTTAAATTTTCAATTCTTAGATATAAAAGTTGAACATTTTATAAATTTTTAACTACAAAATAATTATTCAAATTTAAATTTGATAAATTTTGTCAAAATTCGATCTTTAAATGCTTATAAAAAAAATTGTGCCAATATATTTTTAATATTTTTCAACTGCTATTGTAACAATATATCAGCAGGAGCCTTGTATTAAATTTTTACACTTTTTGGCCCAACAGATAAAACTTTATTGATATTTATAGAAAAAAAAATTAAAAAAATTAAAAACTGACAATATTCGTAAATCGTTAACAACTCAAAAAGAGTCAAATTATTTTCAAAATTGTATCGTGTATAGAAAATGCTAATATAAACATTCAGTGAAATTTTCAAGTATCTACACTCTACAGTCATTCGTTTTTTAATTACAAGAAAATAAGAAAATCGTAACATGAGAAATCGAGTGAATATCAAATGTTGTAAAAATATGAATTTCAAACGCTCATAAAAATTTAATTTCACTTGCTTATAGACATTTTTTTTTTTTTTGAAAAATGTAGACAAACTTATGATGAATCTTGTATTACATTTTCAAATTTTAGATTTAAAAAGAAAATTTTTTATGAATTTCTAACTCAACCAATTTGCAAATTTTCGTCATTTTTACGTATTTTGTTAATAATTGCACTTAAGATGCTTATAAAAAAAATTGTGACTATGGATTTTTAATTTTTTTCATCTGCCTTTGAAACAATATAATAGGAACCTTTAATTGTCTGTAGTAATTTCGAATAAAGGCGGCGGCGGCGGAGTACAGTGTTACCATTTCGCGGGCGGGTATCGCGGGCACCGGCGCGCCGGCTCGCTCGCGATCGTCGTTCGTCACCGGGACCAGCCGCGGCCACTACCACCACCGACCACCATCACTACCTGCCGACAAGTCCCCTCCACCACCTCAGCAACAGACCCTTTAGTACGCACACTTACGAGCACAACATTACTACATTACACTTATATATAATATTTGAATGTATATATATTAATAACAATATACATAATATATATATATATATATGTATATCGGTCCATCGTTACCCGTCCCGTTTCTTCGTACGGGTCCGTCCCGCACCGACCGATTGCCGTTTTAGGTCATTTACCAGTGCATTATCGCTCAGCGCCGCCGTATACCTTGTCCGGACTCGGCATAAATAATATTTTATACAGGATAGCTGCTTCCGCCGCCGCCGATCGCTTACACCGCCACCGCCCGATCACGAGGAAGACGACGACGACGACAAAGTGCAAACATTAATCATCCGGCGTGCTTACATATTTTCGGTCAGTGAACGCTAGATGCGATAATATTATTTATTATTATTATTATTGTTATTATTATTATTGTTATTATTGTTATTCACAATCGTTATTCACCGTCGTCGGCACCGTGCAAGTGCTCATTCCTCGAAACTGGTGAGTCGTGCCCCCCATGAACACGCGTTCCGTTCTCCACTCTTGCCCCCGGACTGACTTTTGGGTGTTGTCGTCGGCTGCTGTCCATCCGTCCATCTATCGTCTTGTCTTGATCTCTTTTCGTTCCAGCTCGACAGAACCGTGAGTCATCTGTTGGCCAATCGATACCGGCCCATTTCCCCGTCAGTTTTTTTTTTCGGTAGCCAGCTCGCAGTCAGTCAATCCACACACTCCTATATCATAGATAGTTTATACTTTATAGTCTTACTAAAATGTATGTTTGTACAGTAATCAGTAGTAATCAATATTTCCATAGCACCAAGTTAGGGGATACGTACACCTAGTTTATCCCTTGAAAATACATTGAAGAAACTTAATTATAAACAATTGTACAGTCTAAAATTGAACTTATATCGTGTTACTGTTGTTTTTATTTATACATTATAAACTCTACAGAAAGATTATTTAAATAGTTCTAAGCACAGTATCATTAAATATTGTAGTACTGTCATTTCCAATTTATTTATGTGACAATAGCTCAAATGTATAATGAATTAATATATCATTCTTTCACATTCTGCTTTAAATTATTAAAGGTACGATTGTGTTAACTAAAATTTTTGTTTTCAGTCTAAGAACATTTGAATAGATGCACTGTTGCAGTTTATTTTAACATATATAATACTTGGTTTATTTTATTGACATGGAGACTACACCTACCGTGTCAGAAGAACCTTCTGTTGACAAGACTACTCAGGTTAGTATAGTTTTGTAAAGTTTTATTGTATTTTTCGCTTAAAGTTTTATATTAATTATAATTTATTTTGCAGCCTAGTAATCAAAAAGATGCGCCATGTGTGTCCAGTACAGTTACAGAATCCTTGCCCAAACAGACAGATGCTGTTGATAGCACAACATCTGTAGCCACTCAAGCTTCCGAGTTAGACATAGCAGATTCAAATCAACCATCTAATGATAAGAACCGTAAAAAAAAAGATCGTCATTTAGCTCAAGCATTGAAAACTGTTTTGAATAGTATGAATTCTTTAAATACACCTGAAGAAAAACTAGCAGCATTATGCATTAAGTATGCAGATCTGATGGAAGAAAATACTAAGCTGAAAGTAAATTAAATTTTAAAAAATGTAGTAGAAGTAACATTTACTTTTTTTAAATGTTTATTAATTTTTGATCTTTTTACTCTAAATATTAGACTGCTTATAAACAAACTGAAAAAAGAGTATCTCAGGCACTTACAGAACGTGATATAGTCAGAGGTGAAATGAATAAAGCAGTTATGACAAGAAGTAGATTGGAGAGTTTGTGCAGGGAATTGCAGAAACAAAATAAAGCAATAAGAGTAATAATATTAGAATTCTATATAATATTTATTTTTATTTATTAGTTAAATCAATTTTTTTCAGGAAGAGAGTCTGAAACGTGTCAAAGAAGCTGAAGATAAACGTATGGAAATGACAAATAAATTTCAAAACACATTAAGTGAAATAGCTTCAGTAATGCAACAAAATAGTGAGAAAAACAACAAACTTCGAGATGATAATATGGACATGTCTTCTAGGCTTAAAAATGTGTGCGAACAGTATGAGCTTAGAGAACAGGTAAATGGCGCTGTAAGCACATAGAAGTTTATTATTATTATTATTGTACAGTTTTAACTAGGAATTAATTCTTAGTATAGAATACTTGTTAATTGTTGTAGCAAGTAGTTAAGTTAGCTAAACAAATTGAGCTTGAGACCCAATTATGTGATGCGAAGCTGGCCAAAGCGAATATGGAAATCAGTGTAGAACGAGAAACTATTTTAAACGAGAAGACTCATTTATTAAAGGTTTCTATTATTCATTTGATTTTCCTTATACATTTATTAAAATTGTAATCTTATAGAATGCATTTTTTTTTTCAAAAGGAAATACGACTATATCAAACCAGAATTGAGGAGATGCAGAATACTGAAATAGACTTGCGAAACCAAATTTCCCTATATAATGAAAAATATGAAGAATTTCAAAATGCCCTAGCACGAAGCAATAAAGTTTTTGCTGGGTTTAAAGGAGACATGGAATTAGTGAGTAGAAACAAAAAAATATTATATAGATACTTTATTTTTATTGATTACGTATTTTTATTCATAGATGTCAAAAAAAATAGTTAAACAAGAAAAAGAGTCTGCTAGTTGGAAAATGCGTTATGAGCGTTGCCAGCAACTTTTAGATGAAATGACCTCTGAACGCACTAGAATTATTAGTGATTTGTCTGTGGCAACTCGACAATTGAGTACCTTGCAAAAATTGTGCCGAACTCTTCATTCTGAACGACAGTCACTTTTGTCTAAGTTGGAACACGAGAAAAAAATCCTGGAAATGCCACCAAATATGGTATCTGGAGAACCTGGAGAAAGTCTAACAGAAGCCAACATGTATGCAATGGCGGAATGGTTTGCGCGCACTGAAATTTCAAAATCTAAACGTAAATAAATCTAAATTTTTGGCCGACTTTGTACTCATGTCATGGTCAAATTTCAGCGGATCAGTCAAAAGAGACACTACAGTCAGTTGTTGAAAATCAATTGAAAATGGGCAAGGACTCGTCTGAGCAGCAACCACTTATAAATGGAGAAGATATGTCCCCAGAATCTCCTTCATCATCTCAATCACATATGTCGGATGAACCTGCTTATGATACCGGTGTAAGCAGTAGTTCATCAGTTAATGGAGACAAAGTAGAATGTGTTGTTGAAAATAATGTTGAAAACAAGTCAGTTGATGAACAAGAGCCCAAAAAGGCTGACATTAAAAAGGCCAAGGTAATTATCATCATTCATATACTTTTAATTTGTAATTTGTTCCTTTATATGAGATAAGAATCAAGACAAATCAATTAAAAATAATTGTACCTAATATAGTTCTATATAAAAATAACGGTACTGGTTTAGTTGATACCTGCCTAGAAAGTATTCTCCCACCCATCTCTCGTATTTTTAATATTCAATTCATAATACTTTATAGTTTATATACATTTAAAACTACAAAAATAAATACGATAACCTACTTTAATACTTTAAAAGTTAAATCTATGATAAAATCCAACAAAATAATTAAATTAATTGTATGTATTTATTTATCTAATGGTTCACAATTAAATTATAATAATCAAATTCATTATTAGAATACAATTAATTACCTACACAGTAGTACAGTACACATATAATATAAAATATTATTCAATTCAGCAGTAATTCTATTAATCTTAATATCAATAAAAGTGGCGGACTTAACTTAAATGACAAATAACAAATTTTCTTAATATTAAGCAAAGTTAATAAAATGTGTTCAAATGAGCCACGAGGTCTTTCTGGTGCAAGAACTGAGAAGTGATGTAGATATTGTGGAACATTTACTATTGTGTTAATATTGATATCAAAAAAATTAAAAATATCATGCCACTCATCAATATATCTTAATTTAATCATATATTTTTATTAAAAGGTGTTCATTTTTAAATTTGAATACTTTATTATCGATTGAATAACTTCAATTAACATGTCACTTTGTTTACCATCCACCTAAAATACATAATGAACTTTACTACTGAAAAAAAAACTACCTGTGTATCAAATACAATGCCAAATGTAAAAATAAATCAACTGTACATTCTCGCCTGTTTGCTATATTTAATTTTGTCAATTGAATGTTTCAGGAAACTCAATCAAAACGGAAGGCTAAGAAAACGTAGTCATTTTTGTCTTTCTTTGACATGTAGTAGTTCACTAATACTAAATTTATGAGTTGAAACTGCCAACTGTATCTGTGAAACAGTGGATGTTTCTTATAAGCAAAATTTTTATTATTGTTTTATTTTCAAGCCATTATTTATCAAAGATGATTACTTGTAATCATTTTAAATTTTTAATTAAATTAAGCTCTATTTTAAATATATGAAAACAAAAGTTCTATTATTAATTATTATGATGGTATTAATTTACATGTTGTAATTATTGTAATATCAGTTATCATTTATTTATATAGCTTTGCCAATTTTGCTTTTAACGTTAAATGAAAAAAAAAAATAATAACAATAAAAAATATATTATCTGAACAAAACAACATTTTTTTGAAATTATTAATCTTGTGTTTTTAAATGGTGCCGAAAACAATATTAAACTATAATATATTTAAAAAGTATTTTATATTTTATTGATAACCTCATATTTTAAAAAAAATTTCTTGCACTATTTTCCTTCTCAATTCAAAGTTTAAAATTGTTATTAAATGATTACCTACGTATTAATAAATTTGGCTATAAAACAAAAACTGGGCTCTTGTTATAAATGTGCAAGATCATAACATGTCCAGTTGCCGATCCAGAAGTGGTTATCTCTTAAAATAACTCAGCCCAATGAGACGGAGCTGCCAATCTTACCATATATTCAATCCCTCCCCCCTCATTGTATTTGCTCTAAATACAGTTCACACTATTCATAACCAGTGTCTCGTTACTGTAAGCTTCTATCTTTTGCAGATGATATCATTTTTTTTTTAAATTGATACCCAAGATGATAGGGACACATTTATAGGACTTGTTAGTCTACAGATTTTTTAAATTCGGCAACAATTTTGGTTTATCTACTTATCTCTTAACATAGATAAATGTGAAACTATGTTTTTTATTAGATGCCGTTACCCTTTTATATTTTCCTATTCGAATAATAACACCATCTTCATCTCCATTGTTGTTGCTACAGTGTTTCTTCACTGTGCCATATAACTCGTATTCATTTCTTGTATCACATACAAGCAGTGACAGCGCGAAATTGTGGAGGCTTTGAAACATATTGTGCATTTTAAATATTTTTATTACCATACCTTCATTGAACCAAAATTAGCAGCAGGGACCATTAATAATTATTAACTATAATATTTGTATTGAGGTCTTACGATTATATATATATTTATACACCCACCCACCCATTTCAGATATGAAGCAATTGCTTCAAACAATCCTATACCCCGCCACCACTGCATACAAGGCAGTTAAGGTATTAGGTTATTTAAAGTCTGTAGAATTTAAATTGTCTGAGTAAAGTGTTTGGAGAGAAGGATCAACCTTAATAAACCACATCTAATGAACAATTTTAGTTATCAATAAGTAGGTAATAGTCAATAGTTAATGTCATAACCCGAATTATACAATTCAGTTACTCTCATGGTAGAAATTAACCTATTATCAATGTTGATAACCATAAAAAAAGGTACATTAGCATATTTTTAAAACAAAATTATGACTATTTAATAACATGTTAAAACTATGAAAGTATTTGATCAATTTGAAACTGACTAACTACTTTGTCAGTACATTCCATATTATTGTTACCCCCGACCTAAGCACTAGCGGTAAGCACCACAATAACTTAAAAATGTATAGGCTAACAAAAACAAAAAATAATAATTATCATAATACATATTTTTTATTACTTTTTCATATTTATATAATAAGTTGACAATAGTATTTTCAACATAGGCCACGCACATTGACAAACGCCAGGTTCATTTTGTACAGCAGTTTTCAAGTACACTTTTTATGACAGAGTTCATTTTCCAATAAAAAAAAAATGATGCATCAACAATGTTAGGAGGTTTTGCGGAACTTAAATAACTTGCTATGAAACTTATTTCGTTCAATGTGAACTTTGGTAAGACTATAGTAACAAAAATACACATAATTAGTATAATATGTAATAAATATTATAAGTAGTATAAAATGGCAAAAAAAATAAAGAAGTTTTATGAATGTGATTAATTAGGTATAGGATTTACACGCAATTTATTTTGTTAGAATATACTTTAATCACTGTAAAATACAATAAAATTTATAGTGAATTTACCGATAATTTCTAAACTATCAATATGTATAAGAGAATCACCCATCTGCTAATTTTTTAATATATACCTATATAAAGTTGGTTTGTATGTAAATTAAATCAAGTTGGTCTTGCTTATGAATACGTCGAAACCATTTTCAATATATTTTAACATTTTTCTTTGCCCGACAAAAACAGATTTTATGAGATTGTAGTATAATGCGGCACTTAGTTTTTTATACTATACTTTATTCAACTTAAGATTACACCTGGCAACAGAAAAAAAATCACGCATTTCCGCTCATGTCATCTTCTCTACCGATTGGTACCGCTGCCTCCACTCACCCTCCCATCACTCATCACCACCACTGCTAGCACCAGCGTAGGTACGATCGGTGTACTCTTGGTTGAATATCTAGATTATACTTACATTGAAATATACCATTAACCATGCATTTATTGGGTTTGCAGTTAAAATATGCAATTATATGCCTTATACTTAAAATATGAAAACCAATAAGATCATACGTCTATTATGTATCAATATTGGGTGATTCACCTGACTAACCAAAGTCAGATTTATCACAAAGGAACATACCAATGCATATAAATCCTAGCCCTAGTGATTATAATAAATAGTTAAGTTTGGCACTATCAGTACTTTTAGAAGCTGCATTACAAGATTATTGACACATATTTATCTAGTCTTAAATGAGTATAATACTACAATTTAAAAAAAAATAATAAATAAACTTATTGGGAGATTAACGGATTTTTATGTACAAATGGTGAAATAAAATGTTTTATTCAATAAAAACACAGGGAAATATTCTCTAAATATACTTTAACACTGGAAAAAGAGAATGACCATAGTTACATTATATTATTATGATTTAAGTGTTAAAAATTAAACTTTAGCTAATAGAACTACAAGAATAACATAAGAATTTTAAAAAAAACTGTTGAAATAAAAATTAACAACTTGATCAAACATGTTTCAAAAAAAATAAAAATTTGGAAAAAATTTATGACAATATAGCAACATATTCATAATATTATGTTCAATATTAAACAATTATCTACAAAAAAAATATATCGCACTAGGTAATAATGTTAATACCTGGTGTATTAAAACGAAATAAAAAATTACCATTTCCTATAAGCTATTATTTTTTAAGTGCCTTTTTATATTTTCTTGTTCAAATAGTAGAAATATTATGTGTGATTATGTATAAAATATTCTCCAATGTATTTAAAACTCAAATTAGTCAAATTGCGCCTTAATTAAATATGCATTTTTATGCAAAATTATAATTGTATTTGTTATTAAATAAAACGATGAGAAACCTCACCCAAATCATCTTGCACAGCCTCAGTAAAATATATAAAACATACAAATCTGGCCTCTACTTATGAGATGAGAAAACTTAATTTTGATCAAATATATTATTATATTAGTAAGTTATTTTTGTCATTAAAACTAATGGATTTATTTATTCTACCACAGTAGTATGTAAATCTTGATGACATAAAATTACTACCATACATTTCAGTACCTATTGTTATGGTTAAATCAAATTTGACTGATTACAAATTGAACTAATTGATTGATTATGTTTAATTAAATTATTATATTTGATAATAGTTCAATATCTAATAGCTCATAATATAGTAAATTGTTAATCAAAATAATTACTGTTGCAATGCTGAAAATAAGATCTTCTTGAGCTCTTTGAGTTGATGATCTGTTCAAATTAGAATATGAACTATGGCTTTGATTGTATGGTCACAATTAAATGTTCATCCATATTCTATTACACCTATTGCAAAATAAAACGTAAGAAATTAGATGATATAACTTGATATTTATAGTTTAATATTTTCCAACTACCTATATTTAACTATGGAAAATTTCATCATGAGTATTATACAAAAAATATGGATACCTAGTTGAATTTTTAAATTAACATATTCTAAATAACATTATATAATATAATAGGTACATAATATTATTATACATACCTTGACTATCCATAGACAAAAAATCTGAAATTACAAAAGAACTTCTTAAAGTTCCTGGAAAAACTGAGCAGCCGACGATTGATGCATCTCTAGATGAGCATAAACAAGAATCAGAAGCTTTGGAAAATACCAATGGTAAAGCGATGAAAAAGAAACAATTGAGCCTGTGGAAGAAATTATAAACAGCGATATTGGATTTTGTGTAGCAACTGAAGATTATAGTGTAACCACCAAAATATGGTGATAGTTAAACTGATGAGCAAGTGAAGTCTACAATGGTGATGAATCACTCACAGAAATGGAGACCAAAGAATCTATCAGAGTTCTCCATGATGACACCAACGACCAACCATGTTGAAAACATGAAATCAATTTAAAGCTGTAACTGTTACAACTGCTATCTGCACGAGTATCACCACTCACTATAACACCACAAATAACTATGCACCCACGATGTAGAGAAGACATATCTTCTCTACATCGTGGATGCGCAAATGAATTGTTGAACAAGTTTAAAAGCCGAAAAGGAACTAGATAAAGCTGACGAAAGACAGACAATGTTGTTGATAATAATAGTTAATAATAGTTCATCAGCTGATGCGGTGTTGTAAAATACAACACCGAGAAAAAGTATTCAAATACTTTAGAAGTATTTGAACAGTATTTGAAATATATTTTTTTTATTATTGTGAATACTATTTTGTATAACACTTTTTTTTATTCCTTTGATTCTTAATTTGTTTCTTTTTGTAATCATATAATATAGTCTATAATACTTTCACAGATTATATGAAAACCACGAACTAAGGTAGAATATGAGAATATGATATTATGATATTCTGAATATCTATCTATACTTAGGTATCTATATTCCGTGTCCCGCGATGAAAACATTGAAAACAGATATACTCCGCCGGATTTTAGAAGGCAATCTGATCATAATAGATCCAGGCGTGGACTGGCTGGGATGTTGGGATTCTACGGCATCCCTTGCCCTGAAATATATATTTACCTAATATTATTTATTATACATTTTAAGACACTAGACTGCACCTAATGAACAGCAGATCTTTACCAGCTTACGATCATTAGTAATTTATAATACTGTACAATTTTGTTTGAAAGTTTGTTGTAACTATTGGTACTTATTTATGTTTTTAACGTATATTCAATATTTTTTTAAAACAAAATAAAATAAATTAATATTTTATAAATAATCTACATGGTTTAAATTTGCCCCAACAATTTTTGTAATTTTCTCTTTAAATTGTGTAGCATCCCGTGCCCTATTTTACCAGTCCGCGTCTGACCTAACCGTCTGAATAGATCTATTTTGTCATGAGCAAACGGGTCATGCGACATGCAGTGGCGCAAATAGGTATATAATATAAATTACAATTTAAAAATAAAAAAAAATGTTTTGGATCTTGAACCCCCCCCTCCCTATACATTTTTCATATTTGCCTTACCACAGAGGTAATGCTCTTAACGTGCACGGAGTATGGTGCACTTCGCCACTTACTATGCTGCAATCAGGCCATCAGGGACTGGAACCTATAGGTTATAACCGGATCCGAATATAAATATTTACAAATATGTAACCGAAACCAAAACCGGAACCCATATTTTTGAATGAACAAAAAATTGGTTTAATAAGGATTATTTTGTGTTTACCTCCGTCACCTGTGCTCAATTTATATTGGCTATCAGAAGTGCAGAAGTGCTTCGATAAGCTATGTTTATTTCATTTAAGAGCTGTTCAATCTGGAACCGGAACCAGAACCAGTACCTACCTTTAAATTAAATATTCGAAAAACCCAAACCGGAATCCAGAACCCCTTAATAAAAATAATTAAGTACAGGTACCAGAACCGAAACCGTAAAAACCTGAAGGTTCCAGTCCCTGGCTGCAATTTAGTTAGCTTAGTGAACTTTTCAATTTTAACTAAATACTCGTATTAATGTATTATGCTTTGGTAAAAGGAATAGAAAAGTAAAATATGTAAATTGTTGTCTACAATAAACTATATATATTCATTTCAATTTCGGTATAAGTCTAGTTTAGTTATATAAACAACCAGTGAAAATTGCATGTACCTATATACATTCATTTGTTTTAGGGTTACACCAAAAACCAAAATCGATTTGGTGAAAAACTGATTTTGCGTAAAAATTTCCGTTTTTCCTTAATTTTTATGTTGTTTTTCACGGCGCTTTTGAAAACAATTGAGAATTTTAAATTTTGACCTCACCAATGCACCAACAATATTCACTTTCCCATCGAACAAGATACTGAAGTTGAAAATTAAATCATTATTTACTTATCGTGTACAACGACACAAAAAAAAAAAATAAAAAAAAAAACACACATCATTGTAAAATCAATTCATTCACCGTTCCACTCAGAATCTAAAATGAAACCTCTACGACAGTAACTGTAGATTGTACATTAAGAGTTTGATATCACCACGACTGATGTCACGGAAGTTTCACTTCTATGACCTGTGCCTGCACAGAATTACTTTTTTATTTATTTTTTGACAACTGTTACATTCAAAATGCTATAATAATGCTGATATTATAATATACTACATACATAGGTAGATAACTAACATATACACCTTTTTATTACCTGGTAAGAACTTATATGTTTCATATATTTCTCATATTATGTTGGAATTTATACATCTCATATAATCATATACGGGAATTAACGAACCTATGTAATTTATATATAATGCTTTTCTAGTGTAAGAACTTACTATTTCCGAGTAATTTATTTCTTATATTTACAGGGGTTAAAGTAGGGGGGTCAGTGGGGTTTCCCTTTCCTCTAATTGCGCTTTAAGGCGTGTCATGATCCCTTTAACTAATTTTTCAAATGGTACCTTGTACCATGGTGTGACATTGAAGCTTAAACAAAATAACTCTACTGACTACTCCGTTAAAATTATTTATTTATATGAAAATTCATCATTTTATATTCTTCAGTATTTATAAGTATATTTTTTTAAGCTATACTAAAAAAAATATTGATAACAATTATATTGGCCTGATGAGCCTTGCAACTTTTTGTGCAATGACCTATTGTACCTATAAGTCATAATGGAAATATAATTTATGTTCCTATTGATATTTTATTTATTATATAATTTATTTGTTAGTGGATAATATGATATGTAAGTGTTAAAAAAACTGTTTATCTGTAATGAACCCCTATTTCCTAAAATTATTATGATATGTATGTTCCTTTTGATTTTGTTATTAATTATTATAGTTATTTAATTTTGTTCATTTATAATATATAATCGTTAAAAATCTATTTTATGAAATTAAGTCCTAAGAAGAAAGAAAAATATAATTTTTTGTCTAATTATATTTTTGACTTCTTCTTCTTCTTTGGCTTTTTACAGGCCCTTTAAGGCCCATTGCCGCAACAACATATTGTCTC
>NC_042495.1:90579576-90593284 GCF_005508785.2 Acyrthosiphon pisum
GTTTAGGTACACATATTTTCAGACACCAACAATTAATGCAACGTTTGAGTAGGTACATCATTTTTTAAAAATAATACCACATTTGAGCCCAAATACGTTTAGGTACGTATTTTTTTCTATTTTATTTTTTATAGACTATAGTCTATAAAATTACCCAGGAGACACCACGGGGAGGTTGCTCATAGGTGTTTCCCAATTTTTTTTATTGTACCTAACCAATTTAAAAATATTTTTTGTATTTCATAATATTACATTAAATCATATTGGGTCATTACAAAAATACTACATAACGTGGACCGCGATGTCATATAAATATTTCCTAATATTATTGTCAAGTTTAAATTCATTAATTTTTTATTTAAATGTATTAATGTTATGTTACAGTTACGTTTAGTTGGTACAAAAAAAATGTTGTGCTCGTCTTTGTTTATTCTAAATTCACTAGATTTAAAATGTCCAAATATAATGCACATTTTACATGATAGGTTTCAAATCTTTAGTACCAACCGAATATTCACATTCGTGATTCTTACTGTTCAGTTAGGATACAACGAATCAAACTGAGATACTGAGTCTGAGTGATTGATGGATAAAGAAGTGTGTATGCATATTGCATATATATTATTAACATACAGGTATAATAAAGATATCAAAATGCATTGATAAAATACTACAGTAATTTATTTATTAAATACCTACCTACCTATATATTTTATAGTAGGTATTAATGTTATGTTATGTACTTATGTTGTTTTTTTTTTGTCTGTCAATAACAAAATAATATGAGACGCCGAGAAAATAAATCTACGTAGGCGATACCAATATACAATATAGTCTATTGAATATTGATATACCTACCTTAATTAATGACTATTCTTATTATTCCGTAATGCTGTGTGATTGTGTAATATAATTGTTTTATTGAAACGAACTTACAATATTGATGATGTGATTGTGGTTTAATAATTATGACACGGCGCCATCGATAGGTTATTTAGCTACACCAACGTCGTGAGTTTATTTAAAATATTTTCAATAATTAGAGGATGTCAGCGCACTATTTGTTTTCTCTCTCTGACCCACGTACAGTATAGAAAATCTACGTTTAGCAGAACCGACTCTGTGTTATTACTTTTAATATTAGTGTGAATTCACCTACTATTAAACTTTAAGTTAAGAACATAATAAGTGTCCCAGAGTTGGCTATTTTATGATATTTAAATGTTCATGTAAGTTAAGAGCGTGTAAATTATTACAATTTAAAAATGCTTATAAATTGTACAAAAAGCAAATTATCGTAAAAAGGTTACATAAAGACATGGATGATATTCTTAGCTTAAAGTTTGATAATAGGTGAATTTACTCTTATATTAAAAGTAACAACACAGGGAAAGGGTTGGTTCTGCTAATCATAAATTTGCTATGTTGCGTGTGGGTCAAATAGAGTTACAACTTACAACAGTATACCAGTGCAACTTAATTTACACTTATACGACATCAATATATATTTTTATTACTAGGTAATGATACCAGTGAAATACAAATTAAAATAAAAATATTAAATAATTGATAGAACATTTATTTTCATATTTCATATTAACATTTTATGTTAGATTAATATGTTTTTATTTAGTTTATAATTGTCACGTACATTACATTTGGGACTTAATAATTAAAACTAAAATATAATTTGGTATAAAACAAATGTTGATATATTTATAAAAAAAATTGCACTACAAAAATGTATTTATTATAATGTCATTAGTTAACTAGGTTTACAATTCATACATTGAGTAAAAATAATCTTATCAATAAATTTAGAATATTTTTTGTGCGTATAGAGACCCATTCAGCCCAAAAACAATATTGAGTACCACAATCATTTTATAAAATAGGTACTAACTGTAGGCTAATTAAATACAATAATATATTTTTATCTCTAGTAAAATAATATAAATTTAAAATATAAAGTTAATAAACAAAAAAATAACTAATTTAAATTAGTTATATAACTTCAATGTATAAAACATAATAGTAATAAAATTTAAGATAAAATAATACTGAAAATAAAACTGTGATAAAAATATCTTGACACATTGCAAGGAATAAAAGTTTGGACCATTATGGCAATATTGTTATTGTAATAAAAAATAGGTATATGGCCCCGATGAATTGAGCTTTAAAATATTACAATTGGTATTTCAATAGAAAAAATAATTTACTTTTATTTAACAGTCTTTTTGAAATAATAAAAAAATGTTTTTATACAATTTAAAAAATGGTAATTTTATTTAAAAAATTATGTGATTGTAATAAAATATTATGGAAGAAAATCTAAATTAAATTGGGTCATTTTTATTAATTTATCAAGATCAAGGAGAAAAGTGCAGATCAATCTGTTATTTTGTAATAAAATAATATTCAATTATATATATATATATATAGGATAGATAACTAATAAATTAACTGTGTCAGTTATTGAAAATAAGCAGATAATAAGAAGTCTTCTAAAAAAACACATTAATACTATAATAGTTATATATGAGGTATGACCCAAAAGTAAGTGCACTAAATTTTTTGTGCGCATCATGACAATATTGGACTATAAAATAATATATCAGCAAATAGGTTAAAATGTCAAATATAAATTAATACGAGTATCATTTCATGGTGCAGAAATATTGAACTACAATACCCAATAAAATATTGTGTGAAATTTAAAAATTTAATTGCAGCTTATGGACTTACTACCAAGATTTTGAAGGGATATTGTGGATGATTGGATACTTCTACTTTGACTACGCACCTATTGATTGATTTATGAGTTTTTACTCAAAAAAAACAAAATTCTTAGAGATAGAACTACCTCCAAAGGGTCATAATTTTATGAAATAACTTGTTATTTTATATAAATATGTTCTACATTTATAAAAAAAAATTAGTACATTTATTTTTGAGACATACCTCGAATACTGTTAAAAAATTAAGTAGTTTATACTTAATTAAATTTGAAGACTAGAAAATACATCAGATCTTGGTCTGCCAAGTCACTAATGGTTACATGTTGAAAATAATAATACATTTAGACAGAAGTTTCAGAGTTCAACTTCAAAACAAATCTATTTGATTTTGGATTGATAACTTCCTCAGTAATACTGAAATGGGGAAGTTTATGTACTGTACACAGAAGTGAAATATCGTTTTGGCGTAGTTGAAACACGGTTCCATCTTTGAGTGCTCGGGTCAATAGTTCATTACAAATTAATGACCAGGATTGAAGTGATTTTTGTTCTTTCTCATTCTAGAAAGAAAATAATATAAAAATATATTTGTAGAAAATTAAAGTAACAAAAATAATATTTTAATTAATTATTTGAACAAATTACTTGTAACACAGGAGCTGCACTCAAGTAAGGTTCCAAAAATGCTTTTGGTGAAGCATCATGAGTTAAACATAAGGCAAGGTGAGACAAAATGGTTTCTACAGTATGCCTCGGCTGTTGCCTGGTTACTCTTAAATACTTTTGAAGAGATCGCGCAATTGTTGGAAAAACGGCTTGAGCAGCTTCATATGGATCCATGGCAGAAATACCTACTTAAAACACAAAAAACCGTTTCTTGTAACTTATAATTATTCTGAAAATAAAATTAGGCATAATATTAAACATAAAATAATTACCAGGATCATGATGTGATCGTTTAACATGGGTGAATGCTTCTTCGGCAGCTGTTAAGAGCCTAGCTCTTCGCTTTTTAACTCGTCGCTCATAGTCATGTTCTTCATAGAACCGTTCGTTATGACTTGAGTCACGACGTCTAGCATGACCATTCATTGTACCTCTGGATTGACTCATCTGGAGTGTGTTACTTCCAATACCCTCAATATCATAAAATTTAAAGCTGGAAGCATTCTTTTTAGACTTTGAAACTGGTAAACGCTCTAAGTATGGATTGTATATGGAAAATTCAGTATAATATCGTTCAAGAACCCAAACAGCAGCTCGCTGAATGCATAACTGACCAATCGGATATGATCGGCTTTCACCATCAGGACTCCTAACAACCTATAATTTATAATAAGAATGATAAGAGATATTATATCATAAATAGATAGAATGAAAATTAATTAATTTTTGTTACCATAACAACTTAATACATTTTTGCTTTAAATTAATTATGATTATTTTCACCTTTGTAACAGTTAAAAGTGTCTAGGTAGAATAAGATAGGTGATAAATATTATCCTTACTGGACAATGTTATTTAGCACTAAAATTATGCTCCAGTTTCAAATAGAGTATAAAATAATTATCATAATCATTTTAAACTATATATCAAGCGGTTCTTTCTATTACCGCACAAAATGCATTGCTCAATACCACACACTAAACAGTACAATACTGCAAACATTCATCTTATCTCATAGCCTGTTACATCATAAATTTACAAAATCTTGTAGCCTGTCTAAATTTACTTTTTAAACATATAAATAAATAAATATTATTTTCACTTTTATAACATATACAAACAGACATTTTATGCGGAGAATTGAAGTCATACTTTATACAAAGAGATATTTAAGTGTTTTAATCATTATTTTGAAAAGTTTTAACTTTATTTTTTACATGATTTGGTGTCATCAAACAATTTTATTAACACATTGACTGCCATGTGGCCGCCGGCGGTCATTTATAAATTTCAAATTGTATGTTTTTGTGACCGCTGGCGGCCACAGTTGATCATTAATACTACGCCACATGACCGCCGGCAGCCATTAATGAATATGGTTTTATATTATTAACTTTTCCATGGCGCTACAATAATGCACCCAAAAAAGTGCCGTGGCGTAGCGGGAATCATTGCAAATTTTTTGATATAATAAATGTATTTTTAAAATTTTTTTTATATTTTTAAACTTTTTTTCAAATACATAGTATAATATACAAATTTGGAATGACACTGAAAAATATACTTGGCGTACAGATGATGCATAATCGTGTGACCGCCGGCGGCCGGTGGCAGTCAACGTGTTAAAAACAAATGTATTGTTATCATTTCTTACGGTTTTGTTATTTTTGAATGACAACATACTTTTTTAATCTCATATTCTAAAGCAGAATAATTTTAATAGTATTTGATTAAACATAAAAATTTTATTTTGTACAAGTTTTATTTTTTCTATAACTTATAAGTTCCGTTTTATGCCAGAAAAAAATGGCAATTCGATAACATTTAAAAATTCTATAAAATATGTTGTGTTTCGAGTTTAGACAGTGCGATAATATCAATATCTACTTTAGTCCCATATGGTTTTTGATCATTTTTGCAGTAACAGATGACGCCTGTTCAAGATAAGCCAATATGTAACTTAAATTATTTAATATATACCTTGATGTAAAAAGCTGGCTGAAGATGTCTTATTTCCATGAGCACTATGGCAACATAATGAATGCAAAGAAGACAATCACATAAGGAAGACGAATAGGATACCAAGGCACGATACTCGAGCAAATCTTCACCTGTAGCTGTGGCTCGTACTCCTAAAAAATTTAATATTATTAAAATAAATTTAATATTTTACAACTTAATAAACAGAATCATTAAAAAAATAATTTATTTATATTCATAAATATTAAATATACTATATAACTTTTAACATCAAACGGAAAGAAAAGGGGTTTCCTACAACTTATTTGATTTTTATCTCATTTAGAGAGTATTACTTGTACAGTTCATCATGGCCATCTGCAACCGTTACAATTTCATAATATCAGGGGTCCAAAAACTATATTATATTTTAGAAAAAACCTATCGTAACTTGAAATGTAATACCAATTGTTAAATAAATGTTATAAATGTTTACATGAAATACTATTTAAACATTTGATTTCCAAGTTAGAATATATTTATCATGACAAATTATTAATTGATATTAAATTTATTAGTTATTTCATCATAATATTTACTAGGCATTGTTAATATGACGCCACATCTGCATGTGTTGTTTCTGTCTTACAAGTCCGTAACATAGAAAATGTACGCTCAGTAAACCACGTTCAGCACCGTTAGTTTAAACTTTAAACATTAGAGAGAATTGACCTATTATGAAACTTGATGGTAAGAACATTATCTGTGATTGTATGTTAGTTGTTCACGATTATTCAGTTTTTAAGTGAGTTATGACTTATGAGCATTTATAATTTACGCTAAATTATACACGCTTAATTTCCTAAAAAATTTAACCATCATAAAAAACCAACATATGAACTCAGATAATATTCTTACCATCAAGTTTCATAATAGATCGATTCACTTTAATATTTAAACTAACAGAGTTAAATGTGTACTTCTGAGTGTAAATTTGCTATGTTAGCACTTGTAAGACGAAGATAACACATGCGATTGTGGCATCCTCTCATTATCGACGCTTCTATATTCCCAGAGTATTTGGACAACTAAAATCTGTTATTATAATTAACTATCAACAAATTACCATTAATAATATTTTCTACAGACATTGAAAACCTTTAGGGAAAATATTAAAGCTAAATTTGAAATGAAAATAATAAATATTTTTTTAAATCCAGCTTTTAAACAACTCATAATATAATATTTAACGTTGGGTATTTAGTTAGCAAAATTCTGCTATAATTCAATGTTTTAGATTTAATCTGTGAACATTGTTGATGCAATTTTTTACATAACCCTTTACTCCAACCAGATTTCACGTTCAAGTTAAAATAAACAATATAGGTATAAGGTAGTATTTTTCTTTATGAAAAAAATATTTAAATTCATTCCTACTACCTAAAAATATAAAAATGTAATTTTATAGGTATTCATTATTTTAATTATTACACAGAAATAAAAGATAATTAAATTTCTTGATTTTGAGAATATAATCTATCATATTGTATAATTAACAATTATTTATTAAATAATGAATTTCAAAACTTACCCTCAGTGACTTGAACTACATAGAAAAGCCAAAAAATTCCACAGCAAATTGACACTAATGCTAAGACAATTGCTCTAAAAACATGAATACGAGGCATAGTTGCTTTCACGGGACGTAGGAAAATTGCCCATGATGCCACAGCCAACAAAAACATTTTGAATGCCAGTGAAACTAACACTCCTTTACATTCTGCGCCACAATTTAATAGGGTTTCTCTTTGTTGAGGGCTAAGATTTGTAGCTGCAGGACTAAAAACACCTAAACCAAAAAATTCAAATATAAAATATTAATTTAATATGTTAGTAAAATAACTATTGTTTTTATTCCTTCAAATATTAGAGTTAAGAAATTATACATGATGCCTTAATTTTCATCATAAGAAAATAAGTACCTAGGTATTCAAAGTTTAAGCTAATGTATTATACATAAATGAGGTAAAAAGTACTTGGAAAATTAAATAATTGGTTATGAATAAATCACCTAATTTTGGTAAAACTAGCATAGCTAACGGGCTAAGAAAAGCGACTAGACACAAAAGCCCAGTTAATGTAGTAGCTATATAACGATGGCACAATATTGGAAAAGCACTTTTTTGCTCAGTGTCTGGCCATAGAGCTCCCATTTCTTCCATCGATCCAGATTGCACTGAAGTGTTACCAGTAATCGCTGTAGTGTTTTCGCCCCAATTTTCATCCTATAAAAACATAGCAATATGTTAACATTAAAAATCAATATTATGATAATTTATCTTGTTAATAAACAATAAATAATACAATAAAGTTTTTAAAAATACCTATTAGAAATATTAATGCAATTTTTAAGAAACGCTAAATTACTGTAATTGTAATGTATTGAGAAAGTTTCCTTAATTATTAATAATTTCATAGGTAACAACATAGTATTGAACTTACTTAGAGGTATCAATATGAATGAAAAATAAATATCTATATGCAAGGAAATATATTAAGTAATAACAAATGCTTGAATAATTAAAGACATAAGAAATATTCCTAAAAATTATTGTAATAATATTTTATTATGGAAGAATATTAATAATTACTTGAGGTAATATTTGCACTTCAACAACATCTTGTCCATCTCTTGTATCATCTAACATCACAGTAGTTTGGTACGGTGCCATAGCTGTTTCGTATGGATTATTTAGGCTATCAGAATATTTGCGAGCAGTTCGAGTGTTGTTTCTACAATGAAGATGTTAATAATGATTAAAAAACTGTAAGTTGTGAATTAAGAAACTAAAAAACTTACTTATAACTGTTGGATCTATGATTAGTACCAGATTTTAGTGAGTGACTCTTGTATTTGGATTTGGAACTGTACTCACTCATGGACCTTATAGACTCGGTGTCCATAATGACAACCCAACGTCTTGCACATCACCTGTAAACAGTAAAACTAAAAGTTGACAAACGAAAATCTCAAGAAAATGAAAAGAAATCTCACACACGGTTGAATATCAAACATACACTCAACACATTTTATAAGTACTTTCAGTTTGGGGGTACATTTAAATAAATGTATAATCCCAACAAAAGTTTTTGTCAATAGTAATATTTGAAGACGTTAAATAAATTCGATTATTATCAATTATTGACTTGTAAAAACTAGTAGGTAGGTAAGAAAAAAATAACAATTACCCTTTATTTTCAATCATCATCCGATCATAGTCCGTGCACTGTGCACTAAATGGACATAACTTTTTGTCGTACTCGACACTGTCTCGTAGAGCTGAAACTATTTTCAATTTTGTTTACATTTAGTCTAGTAAATAGTAATGATAAATTATGTATCTTGTCCACAGTCCTGCAGCGTATAATGACCCTAAAGTACGTGACGATTTCGCGATTGATAAATTTTGTAGGTTATGTCCGTCGTAAAGACATTTCGCGTTGCATCTGTTGACAACCTGCTGATAGCGCTCAATTTTCTCTGGAATCCGAGAGGCGAGAAGTCAGAAGACGAGTGTGAGTCGGGCCACTCGGGTCTCGGGCAGTCACAACTCACGAACTGCGGACGGGTGTGCCAAAAGCCCATCGTTACTCGCTGGGCTCTTGCTGGAAATCTGGATTCCCACCCTTTGCGTTGAACATATCAATATTTAATTTTGAATATTCTAGTCTTCATGTCTTAAATACAAATCACTACTATATTATGTTTATCAGTGTTTTTATTTTATTTATGGCAGCAAAGTTTTACTAGATATATAAATATATTATGTACAAATGCGAACCCCTTTTACGACCAAATCAGTATAGTTGTCTATGGACCAAATTACAGGTTTGATATAAAAGTATACCTAAAAAAAACCTAATTGTAATGATTTATGTTCACAGTACGTCAGTTATTAATTGAAAAACAAACAAAAAAGATCACATAATTCAATATGGAACCATTAAGAACAACTATTAGTGATTGCGTGATAAATTCCAAGTGAGAAATGAATACATTATAATTACCGTGTAGCATTATAAAATGCAATTTTAACCTATATTTGAAAGCATCTCATTTTTAAAACTACCTAGTTGTTTTGTTAATTTATGTATTATTAAATTTGTGCATTGTATCAAATTTATACATTAGGTACCTAGTAACCTATTACTATGTACCTACTAATAAAAAAAAGGAGGGTAAGTGGATGTCGCTCTGCTGTACAATAGATTACAAGTGGGTCACTGTATAATGGATGGTATTAAATTTGAATTCAATGATATAATATCATTGTATAATAAAAAACGATTCTGAGCGGAGACGGTATGTCGGTCTATAGGTATAAGACATATTATATACTTATGACTTATCTATGGCATTAAAAAAAAATTGACCTATAATAAATTCCAAATTAATTATATCATATTCCGGGTAACCCCGTCAGACGTCTCAAACGTAATTGGTGTCGTGACCTGCTAAATGCCTGAATCCTAGTTCAAATTTTTCCCTCCTAAACTGTAAACAAAATAGGTAGTGTCATCACTGGGTGGCTTTTCCGTCATATTACTCATGTTTCTTTAATACTCTTATCTAATTTGCTTATTGTTCTTTGAATAGATTGTAAATATCATGTAAAAAAAAAAAAAATTATATCACAATATTCATTAGGTATTTAATATAACGCGTTATACATCAACAACAAACCATGATACTATCATAAATATATAATAGTATACTTTAAAAGTTTCAAGTACCCACAAATAATATTATACAATCGCAACAAAATAACTATAATAGTTATTCTAGGTATTTTAATATGTAATTTCGTCCAAATTTGAACTTAAAATGAGTATAAAAATAAACTGCTTATGTATTTTTAGATTTTTTGGTAACAGAATAAACTACTTACGTGGAATCTTGTTTTAAATTTTCAATCCTTAGATATAAAAATTGACCATTTTATAAATTTTTAACTACAAAATAATTATTGAATGTTAAATTTGATAAATTTTGTCAAAATTCGACCTTTAAATAATTATAAAAAAAAATTGTGCATATGTATTTTTAATATTTTTCAACTGCTATTGTAACAATATATCAGGAACCTTGCATTAAATTCTCACGCTTTTTTACCCAACAAACAAAATTTTATTGATATTTATAGAAAAAAAAACTAAACAAATTGAAAACTGACAATGTCCGTTAACAGCTCAAAAAAGGTCAAAATATTTTCAAAATTTTATGTGTGTAAAAAATGAAAATATTAATATTCAGTGAAATTTTCAAATATCTATAGTCATTCGTTTTTTAATTACAATCAAATAAGAAAATCGTCACATGAGAAATCGAGTGAATATAAAATGTTGTAAAAATATGAATTTCAAACGCTCATAAAAATTTAATTTGACTTTTTTGTAGACATTTTTTTTTTTGATAAAGATAGACAATATTATGAGGAATCTTGTATTACATTTTCAAATCTTAGTATTTAAAAAGAAAAATTTTTACGAATTCTTAACTAAACATAATTTGCTAATTTTCGTGATTTTTCCATATTTTGTCAATTTTTGAACTTTAAATGCTAATAAAAAAAAACCGTGACTAAGGATTTTTAATATTTTTCAAATATCATTGTAACTATATAGTAGGAGCCTTGTATTAAATTTTCGAGTATTTTTACTCAACAAATAAAGTTTTATTGACATTCATAGAAAAAAAAACGAATAATATTGGAAACTGAAAACTAAACAGTTCAAAACAAATCAAAATATTTTGAAAATTTTATCATGTATAGAAAATGGAAATATAAACAACCAGTGAAAATGTCATGTATCTACGGTCATTCGTTTTAAAGTTACACCAAAAGCCAAAATCAATTTTCTCGAAAACAGAATTTGCGTAAAAATTCCCGTTTTTCCTTAATTTTTCTTTTGTTTTTCACGGCACTTTTGAAAACTATTGGAAAAATGTTACTTTTGACCCCCCAAAGTACCAACTAGATTCCCTTTCCTATCAGAAAAGGTACTGTTGAAGAAAATCCAAGCACTTTTACAGTTTTACTGTCCTAAAAGGTGATGACAGACACAAAAATAAAAAAAAAACACACATCATTGTAAAATCAGAATCTAAAAAACACACAATTAAATTATTTTTAATTTTAAATTTATATTTACAATGTATGTCAATTAATTATTATCGGATTAGACGTGTTATCAACAAAATACCTAATGTCCAAATCTAATCTAACAACTTATAAGTAATAATCAAACTAATCAATAAATTTCGATGATATTTCACAGAAACTTTTGAAAATAAAAATTAAACTATGACGTAAGCTGATGGGGGGGGGGGGGTCCAGACCCGGGGTTGTGTTGATGTTACTTATATTACGGTGAATGACATAAGAGACTCGGTAAAATAATAATAGCGTAGTTATTTTTTTTTTTAAATATATTTGATATTTTGATTTTAGATACTGGGCAAGGAATGTATTGGTCTTAGAACGTTGTGAATTAATTTACAACACTACATTTTCTATTAACATTCAATAGTAATTGCTAATTGGTTTAAATGATGTAATACACATCAAATTTTGTATTTAAATCCAACTAATTTTTGCTTAAAATTAACTTTTTTTTAAAAATGATTGATATAATAAACAAAATTACACTTTCTATTTTTATTATATCTCTACTGTTATTAGTTATTAGTTATTAGAATATGAAAAATGATTAGTGGTAACTGGTAGTCATTTAAAAATCAAAATTTGATACGATTATTAATATGAAGGATGGAGGATAATTTTCAAAATACCAACACATATTATGTGTACGGTAGTCCAAATGAATATGCAAAACAATGAGAACCAGACGTGTTAATTATTGATGGCTAAGATACCATAGGTATACACATGAACGCCCATGTACACATCATTATTATAATATTATATGAAATAAAAATATGTCGAAGGAATAATGCGTTATCCCGAATTTTATACATACGCATATATAAATATATTATATAATACGTAAACAATAAAATTGAATACGAAAAAAAAACAATAGTCATCATCCTTGGCCGGGATTAAGAAACGGCCGAAAATAAAAAAAATACCATACAAACGTGTCTGGTCATTAAATTGTTGCTGTGTGAAACATTTGGCCAATTAGAATGGATTTTCGTTTTGGCGCAAAGAGCGCACGCTGTATATATTTATATATTGTTATAATATTATATTGTGTTCTTATATTTGCTTTTTTTTTCGATCTTATGAAAGAAGTAGCTATTATAGCAATATTTTTTACTTTTAAATCTTGAAAATCGGGTTGTCAAATTGATTAATTGACCATTGTCGAACGGTTCCTAATTGGCTACAGTCCCTGAGACAATAATATGCACCGTCTGAGATACTCCAGGTACAACTGCATGTAACTGCTATTTGAATATTATATTATTATTATGCCATATAGGATTAATATAAAATGTAATATATTATATAATATTATGTACCCACATGGATGAGCACATGGGCGCCGGGTTCTCCCAATTCATGGGTAAAAAATTAGATAAAATTACCAATTAGCATTTAGCAAACCTAAAGATAAAAAAATTGTCATTAGTGTTTTAATGTTGATTTTTTAAGATATTTTAATTTTGAAATAAGTTATGAATACGTAATAGATATTACAATTTAAAAACACTCATAATTTGTTTAAATATCTACATGAAAACATATAATATATATTTAATACCTATTTATACAGTGGCGTAGGTAGGATTTTGAAAAAGAATTTTTTGTATTTCATAATATTACATTAAATCATATTGGGTCATTACAAAAATACTACATAACGTGGACCGCGATGTCATATAAATATTTCCTAATATTATTGTCAAGTTTAAATTCATTAATTTTTTATTTAAATGTATTAATGTTATGTTACAGTTACGTTTAGTTGGTACAAAAAAAATGTTGTGCTCGTCTTTGTTTATTCTAAATTCACTAGATTTAAAATGTCCAAATATAATGCACATTTTACATGATAGGTTTCAAATCTTTAGTACCAACCGAATATTCACATTCGTGATTCTTACTGTTCAGTTAGGATACAACGAATCAAACTGAGATACTGAGTCTGAGTGATTGATGGATAAAGAAGTGTGTATGCATATTGCATATATATTATTAACATACAGGTATAATAAAGATATCAAAATGCATTGATAAAATACTACAGTAATTTATTTATTAAATACCTACCTACCTATATATTTTATAGTAGGTATTAAGTGTTATGTTATG
>NC_042495.1:90593334-90602774 GCF_005508785.2 Acyrthosiphon pisum
AGGATTTTTAATATTTTTCAAATATCATTGTAACTATATAGTATTGAGCCTTGTATTAAATTTTCGAGTATTTTTACTCAACAAATAAAGTTTTATTGACCTTCATAGAAAAAAAAACGAATAATATTGGAAACTGAAAACGTTCCTAAACAGTTCAAAACAATTCAAAATATTTTGAAAATTTTATCATGTATAGAAAATGGAAATATAAATAACCAGTGAAAATGTCATGTATCTACGGCCATTTGTTGTAAAGTTACACCAAAAACCAAAATCAATTTTCTCGAAAACAGGTTTTGCGTAAAAATTCCCGTTTTTCCTTAATGTTTTTCATGCCGCTTTTGAAAACTACTGGAAAAATTTTACTTTTGACTCCCCAAAGTACCAACCAGATTCACTTTCCTATCAGAAAAGATACTGTTGAAGAAAATCGAAGCACTTCTACTGTCCTAAAAAGTGATGACAGACACCAAAAAAAAAAAAAAACACATCATTGTAAAATCAATACATTCATCGTTTCACTCAGAATCTAAAATCTCAACTACCTATAGGGAAGCGCAAAAAAGACAAACTCAAATAAAATTAATTGAATCATCTTACAACATTGCCCTAAGAAAATTAATTAAATGCTTCCCCATATGTATCAATACTCTCCACACAGACCTGAAATTAATAACAATCCACGAAGAAGCCAAACACTTTTATAATAGATTCCACAACCGTATTTCCTCAACCTAAAACCCTTTGATAAAAAACCTTTCCTCTCTCACGATCCCAAGCAGCTTCACCAGAAGTTTAAAACGCAAATGGTGAAGAGACCTATTAATACTTTAATTTAAAAAAAGAAAAACATACCTATAAATAAATAAATAAATTTTATAAATTTAAAAATCAATAATTAAGTGTCATCATTGGGTGGCTTCTTTTCTAAATATTGTGTATACTCATGTTATCTGTCAACTGTCTTATATTATGTATACTGATAAAGATTTCGACTTAAAATAAAAATTAATTCATTTTTTGCAATTTCTTTTAGGTATTATGATATAATATACAGTTCTAGAGTGTTGTCAATCCCACTTATTAGATGTGATGATAAAGTATTTAATGGAATTATTAAACAGGAAAATATCGATAGTAAAGTATTTAATAGAATTATTGAACAGAAAAATATTGAAAATCAAGTATTTAATGGAATTATTAAAAAAGAAATTATTGACAAAATTATTGATGGTCTTCACAATAATAGTCAATTATTACAATTAGGGTATGAATTAAATTTACATCATATATAATATGAAATTTAATGATACAATTTTTATTTTTATTATTTTTTTTTATGATGATATATTACACAGTTCTAGAGTGGAGCCATTGGCACTTAATACAGTATGTGGTGATCAAATATTTGATGGAGTTAATAAACAGGAAAACATCGATAGTCAAGTATTTAATGGAATTATTAAAGAGGAAATTATTGATGAAACCGACCATCACGATGATAGTCAATTAATACAAAAAGGGTATGAATTTAATTTACCCTTTTTGTATAATATTAAATGTGATAGAACAGTTTTTATATTTTCTTTTAAACATGTGGTTTAACCTATAAAAAGTTAATTTTTAAATATTTACAAATAAGTGGCTTGGCAAGTGGGTCCCACTCTGCTGTACATAAAGTGTCATGTGGGTCACTGCAATGGATGGGTTTAATATTAATTCAATGGTATAACATTTAAAAAAACAATTATGATTGTTGACAGTCTGTCAGTCTATATTACTAAGTAAATTATTTTTTAAAGGTTATTGCTATTAAATTAATTTATTTATTTAATCTATTCATTACTAAATGGTTGGAAACTTTTGAAAACGTGATTTTTATCCTGATAAAGTTTGAAGGAGATACTAACGAATAGACTGAAAATGTTATTCTTCGATTAAATATTTAATTTTGTCTAAATTTGAAATTAAAATATCTATAAAAATAAAATGTGTTCATTTGTTTCATATATTTTTTGGCTTAAATATGATATATTTATGAGAAACTATGTTTTTACATTTTCAAACTATAAAAATTAAACATATTATACCTCGTATTATACATCTTTAACTAAAAAATAATTTGCATTTGTTGTGATTTTGTCAAAATATTTAGACAATTTTATCAGTTACAAAAATTACGGTACTCGTGCGTTACGCGCCTACCTCATATTATGGATTATTGCGAGGCCGTTTTAACGCGAATCTATTTCTAATTCTATTTTTTCCAGTGTTGTTACAATCGCACTTATCGCAATTTTATAGACTAGCTGGGTAACTTTTAGGATACTCTTAGGACTTAGACATTAAGTCAAAACCATGCTGTCACGCTGGTAGTAGTATAACTTGTTGTACATTTCAATTATTTGGCAATGGATCTGTGGAACTTACCAACTACAGAAAAAGATGCTGTAGCTTTTTTTCAAGAAAAAGGCATTTTACCACATCAACGAATCTGTTCGAACGGTCACGAAGCGAAACTCTATTTTGGGAAACAAGTATTTTGGAAGTGCAATGTGAAAAGTTGTCAACAAAAAGTTAACATGCGTGTTGCCAATTGGTTTATGAATAGTCGCATATCATTTCTGCAAGCGTTACGTTTCATGTTTTGTTGGACAGAGGAAATGACTTCAGTGAAATTTTGTGAAAAACACTTACAACTTAGTAATAATACAGTAAATGATTGGAATAATTATTTACGGGAAGTATGTGTTATAACTTTGAGAAAAAGAGAAAATAATAAAATTGGAGGAAAAGGCAAAATAGTGGAAATTGACGAAAGTTTGTTCACTTAACGTAAAAATAATTGTGGAAGAGTACTCCCCCAGCAATGGATTTTCGACGGAATATGCCGTGAAACAAAAGAGGTATTTTTAGTAGAAGTTCTTGATCGGTCTTCTGCTACTTTGATGTCAAAAATACATGAACACATAGAGAAAGGGACGATAATTTACTCAGATTGCTGGCGGGCATATAACGCAATACAAGATAATGGCTATGAGCATTTTACAGTGAAACATTCTTATAATTTCGTTGATGTACACATGCTCACACACAAGGAATAGAAAGACTGGGGATCGGCGAAATGGAGAAACAAACGCCATAGAGGTACAGCACGACACCATTTAGAATCTTACTTGGCAGAATTTATGTGGAGGAATACTTATCAAGATGAAGAAAATTTAAGTTTTACTAAATAATATTGCATATCATTAGCCACCACAAATTGATTTTTAAATTTTACTCGTAATTGTTGACATATAAATTTAACTATTATATTTGACATAATATTATTATATTTTATAATTATTATCATATTATCAATAAATACATTGATATTATAGCTTTGGGTTAGGTTTATTATAAACGCATTAAAAATATGTTGCGATAACGCACAAGTACCAAAATTACTAATATACCTAAACATAACGTAAAATATATCAAAAATATATAAAATCGATTTTGTCAAAAACTGGTTTGTTCATAAGAATCTGTTTTTCCTTACTTTTTTTTTTTAGTTCTTTCTAATATTATTAAAAAGTACTGCGAATTTTCAATTTTTACCCCTCAAAGTAACAATTAAATTTACTTTGATACCGTAAAATATACTGAAGTTTATAATCGAAGCATTATTTCGACTATTTATCGTTACAAATACACAAAAAAAAAAAACTATAAATATTGTAATTTATACTATAATATTTTATAATAAATACAATATTATAGTATAAAACATATTAAATAGATATATAAATAAATATAAAAGTTTTAGCCTAGATGTATGTTTGATATAGTATTTTGAATATATAAATTGGTTCAATAACTATATAAATTAATTCTCAAATGTATTATTAAAATCTCCATAATATAATTATCTCTATTTTCGTGTATTGGCTTTATTTGATAAAGGTTAAAATTTTTAAAATATTTAATTTTTTTTTTTAAACTAGAACTGAAGAAAAAGGAAACACAATTGATACCGAGATACAAATAAAAAAAGATTTTATTGAGGAACAGGAATTTGAAGGAACAGTTTTATATGAAAACCACTCTTCAGAATTCATTACTTGTATAAATACGGACATGACTTTTAACAGCATAAGGAAAAATCCATTTAATGATGTCCATGATAAAATATCTACAGCATCCAGCTTAACTGTGTATACAAGGATACATAACGGAAAAAAGCTGCATAAATGTGATATCTGTGGTATACAGTTTTCTAAAGTATCAGATTTAACCAGGCATACAAGGACACATACAAAGGAAAAGCCATATAAATGTGATATCTGTGATACAGCGTTTGCTAGAGCATCAGTTCTTACAAGGCATAACAAAATACATGCCAGAGAACAGTCGTATAAATGTGATATCTGTAGTATACAGTTGTTTAGAGCATCACATTTAACCAGACATAAAAGGACACATATTGTAGAAAAGCCTTATAAATGTGATATTTGTGATCAAGCTTTTTTTCATGCATATCATTTAAACATCCATAAAAGGACACACACCGGAAGAAGGCCGCATAAATGTGATATCTGTAATACAGCATTTTCTAAAACATCACATTTAACCAGGCATAAAAGGACACATACCGGAGAAAAGCCTTATAAATGTGAATTTTGTGATCAAGCTTTTGCTCAAAAGTATAATTTAACTACCCATGAAAGAACACATACCGGAGAAAAGCCGTATAAGTGTGATATCTGTGGTTTACGGTTTTCTGATGCATCAAACTTAACAAAGCATAGTAGGAGGTCACATAACGGAAAAAAATCCTTATCATTGTGATATCTGTTTCCAATGGTTTTCTCTTTGATCACATTTAAAAAGTTATAAAAAGACACATGCCAAAGAAAACCGTATGTCTGTATAAATTTACCATCCACAATTAAAGATATAATGGCTGCACAACGAGGTGCGATTACGAGACCTACAAAGTGTCTTAAACTTGAGCTACCATTATATCTTTAATCATGGTATTTTCTGTAATATAGCGTTTTCTAAGGCATCAAATTAATAAAATTATACATTCATACGAGGATACATACCAGAAGTCTTTAAAAATGCAACATATATTCAAGACACATACAAATTATATTCTAACAATACAGTTTATTTTATAATTTAATTAACAATAATATCTGTATTATCAATATTTAACATTATTTATTACACTACAAAACATAAAATATATTCATATTTTTATTAGATTTTCCTCAATTTAGTCATAATTGGTATATTGTTATTTTAATTATAAAATTGTTGATTTTTATAGGTGGTAAATTATTTTTCACTTAATTTAATACGTTTTAGTAAATAATTATGTTATTCTTACAACATTTTTAATTTTTATTAAAGGATTTGATACCAATTTTAAAATGTAGTAATGGCGACCAAAAAGCAAGACAAAAGTATCAGATTTTATTTCTGAAAAGTTCTCTGACATTTTTGTTTCTTCTACTAGTAATTGATTGGGACATTTTTTCTATGAAAGCAACTCTTCAAAATTCATTACTTGTATGAATTCGGACTAGACATCTAACTGCTTAAGGAAAAATCCATTGACTGACACCTGTGATGAAATGTCTACAGCATCCAATTTAACTGTTCATACAAGGGCACAGGTACATAATAAAAAAAACCGTATAAATCTAATATTGTGATACAGAGTTTTTCTACATCATCAAATTTAAAATAGCATACAAGGACATATACCATGAAAAAAAGCCTTAATTTCTAGAAGATACACAAAACTTACTGTAAGAAAATAATTAAAATTATGAGAGTGGCCACGACCTCCCAGTGTTGTCCTCGTCACACTGTTCCCCTTACCTATGGATATGTTTTATAAAATTAATTGGTAAAATTAGATTGATAAAATACTTTCCAACACATAATTTTACATTTTATTTATAATAATATAAACAATTTATATGAAGGATTGTTATTATAGTTATTTCTGAGCTGATAATACTTGGGCATTTACTCCTTTCAATCTTCATATGTCTAATTATATTTTTTTATCCCTCTTGATAGAACTGTCACACAAGTGACACAACCATGGACCTTATGTCCTTATCTTAGACTTAGATTGTACACTAGTGAATGCCTTAAATACATACTACCTAGTACAGTGGTTCTTAACGGGGGCGATACCGCCCCCTTGGGGGCATTTCAGTCTCTCTGGGGGGTGATAGTTTTGAAAGGGGCGTTGAGGAGGCAGTGAGTGTGTTTTTCTGAAAATATTAACAGACTTAATTTTAACTAGTTTTCACTTTAATTAATAATGTTATAATATACTGATGAATAAATAAATATATAGGTATGTTTATATATATATATATATATATTTATAAAAAGAAAATTTGATTTTGCATGAAGGGCAATGGAGCGTTAGCAATTAGTTATTACGATAAAGGGGGCGCTGAACTAAAAAAGGTTAAGAACCACTGACCTAGTACATATAATACATACTATTTAAGTAATGTACTAGTGTAAGGTCTGTTATTTCAACGACTAACATACTTATCAAAAATAAGAAAAACTCACTGCCTTAAGGTGTGATACACTAAGTTCTCATAATAATCTTGATATTCAATAGGTATTCAGTATCAAAATAATATTTTAATTTCAAACTTTACTACTTTAGAATTCAGTACCTATTCGCTATTCAAAATAAATATTAATTGAATAATAATAATTAATACTACCTTATGATTGAAAAGGTTCGTATGCACACGAAAGAACTATTATTCTACTCTGTATTAAAAACTTTAAAATGTATTTTTTTCCCACCAATACATTTATGACTGAAATTGACTATTTTTTAACCCGATTTTATACGGAGGTACTATTTTATTATTAATGAGTAAAATTGTTTTAAAATCTAAAAGAAAATATTTTATTTAATTATTTAACGCTGATATAATACATATTAATATACCATTTGCAATGATGTTACTTTTTTAACACCTACTGATATAATAAAGAGTCAAAATTATATCATTTGTTATGATGAGTTGCTACTTGCTTTTTAATATATTAATTTAAATTAGGTAATATCATAGAACAATATGAGAAAACTGAAAACACTAAAATAGATAACTGCAAATGTACCTATATCGCATAAAACGATTTATTTGATAAATGTCTGTTCAATATTTAATAAATATGTATTAAAGAATTCGTTTAAAAATATGGATTAATGGTTGCGGACAGTTTATAAGGAGTTCGAAATAGGCAATTTTCAAATTACTTATATGTGGGTCTTGTCAGTTATGTCAATGTGATGTGTGTGGGACCATGTAAAATAAATAAGGGGGTTCCAGTCGGTTATTTTCTAAGGAGTAAGAATTAGTCAAATTATGTGGCAAGTAGCCCAGTGGCGTCGAAGGCGTATTTTTTATGGGGCGATTATCGCTTTGTGATAGTTGAATTTACAATAATATAATCATGTGGGTGGTGGTGGTAACAAATTTTTATACTTTGCCCCACCAAATGAAAAACAAGTCGGCGCCACTGACCTGACCATGTCAATGTGTGCGAGTGTAGATCGTAGGCGCAAATAGCGTTTGAGATTTGGGGGGCTAATAAGGCTAATAGGACCTTACTTTGATAATATTGAATAAGCTTAAAACAATATGTAGGAAATGTTTGGGAGGGCTGTGGACATTTTGGGGGGTTTAGCCCCCCCAAAAAAATATTTTTATATTAAATAATAATGTATATGGTATTAACGTATAGTGACTACACTATATATACTTCTATAACAGGGGTCGGCAATTAAATTCTATGGCGGTCCAGATAATTTGGGAAAAAAAATGTAGTTTTGTTGGAGTACAATACTAATGCGCAGAGTGTTTTCAATGCGGACATCATGTTGATCTTGAACGATATTTATTCTTTAAAAACGTCATTTTGGAGAACGAAGTTTTACATTATATGTATGTAGAGCTAAAATACATCCAAATACAACATAAGAATAGATCAAATATCTATTATGTGCAGAAAACTAGCATTAAAAAAAATATTCTTTGCGGTCCAGTTAATTCCCATCCGCGGGCCGCAAAAGGGTTCCACGGATAAAAAAGTTTAAGAAACGCTGGGCTTACATAACAGTTCGCCGCCGAATAAGAAATTATTACAAAAATATAATTTCTATAGGTACAATACATCGTAGATGTTTTTATCTCGTTAGTGGATAATTTAAATTTTGAGTTAGGGGGGTCGGGCTGCTCAATGCTCATAGACATAATTTGATCCATGGAGTTATGGAGATATGGTATATCGATAATATCGTATCCATTATACCAGTTACTGGGGGTCGCACTTACGACCCCTGAGAAATGAGAATATCATAGGGTCGCAAGAGTATCTTTTTGCGACTCCAAAAAATCACGATTTCAGTTTTCGAAAAATTGAAATATCGATATAATAATAAATTAACTAATTTATATTTCGACGACCAACGTCTAACTTTGTTTTGAAGCGCTGGAGTTATTATTATAATATAATATAATTTCCAAATGTATTTATAGTTTTGTCATTAACCATTTTCTATTATTATATTATACCAATTTGGATATTTATATTTAATTGTGATCAGCTGCAGACTCGAGTCTCAATGGCGGCAATTAGTGAAAACGTGTTTCATAGCTTAAAACTATTATTTGTTTGTTTTATACATGCACTTATTTTTGGCACTTGTATTTATTTCTTATCCGCGAACGGTTCAAAATTAAAAGTGTTTTGACAGCTTGCTAAAATGGATAAATTTATTGTAAAAATATCAAAAAGTCGAAAGAAAGTGTCTATTTTTTCTTTAAATTCGTATAATTGTTTATAGTACACATATTTAGTATGCATTAAGTTTAAAATAGCTCTTCAAATATATTAGGTACTGATTTATATTACCTACATTAAAACAATTGATATTTGATCTGTAAATTAATTTTTAAATTAATTATTAAGGTAATATTATATTATTGAGCAAATTAAATTTATTTTGGTATATATTTTTTGTATTATTTTGTTACTAATTGTTATTGTACCTGCTTATTAGAAAAATACTAATACAAATGCTGAGAAAAATGTTAGCTTATCTGAAGAAAACCTCCATTCCCCAGGAAAAAGATTAAAAATGGTACCTAAATATAGCGAATAATTAATTTCATATCATATATTTAGTATTCATATACAATTTATTGAAATTATATTTATATTAATTTAATATCATTAAATATTTCAGGATATTTTGTTAAATACTTCTACCTTAATTCAAAGTGAAAATTATGTAACTAGTTACCTACGTTAAATAAATAATAGTTAATGTTTTGGTTAATTTGTGCTATATTAAAGTGATAAATATGTGTTTAAACATACAAATACAAATATAA